>NC_065910.1:5151515-5454545 GCF_905147045.1 Nymphalis io | reverse complement strand
TGATATTATTTAAATTTTTATTTCGAATTGTATAAATATAAAGAATTGTTGATCAAATCGAAATATTTAGATAAAGAAGAAAACAAAAAACACTTGATATTTTTAAAGTTTTAAATGTAAGCAAACGTAGCGATTAGTTTGGAATTTCAACAGGATGATTTCTATGAAATCTCTTAATATAAATTCGGTAGATACATCAAAGCAAAAAAGGTATGTGGCGTATTTGACGGTTGGAAGTCCACGATAGACCCAACTATCATTTATCTCGCTACAAATTTTTTAATCGTACTGTAATTCGCGAAACAAAACACACTCCATAGAGAAACGAAAATTGCTCTTAACACACCGAACGTTATATTCGGTTTATTAAGAGCAAATTTTCTATTGTGTCAAATAGGTTCTTTAAAGAAAGCTTTTGTCAACCATCGTCTTTTGAACATCGCATTTAAACTTGTTTACAATTTCTTAGCAGTTTTTTTATAACTTTAGTAAGTATTCCATTTTTAGTAATCCTTTTTTTTAGAATAGGAAGGCGGACGAGGCCACCTGATGGTAAGTGGTCACCAACGCCCACAGACATTGGCATTGTAAGTAATGTTAACCATCGCTTACATCACCAATGCACCACCAACCTTGGGAACTAAGATGCTATGTCCCTTGTGCCTGTAATTGCACTGGCTCACTCAGCCTTCAAACCGGAACACAGTACTTGGTGTACTGCTGTTTTGCGGTAGAATATCTGATGAGTGGGTGGTACCTTTGTGCAAGCTCGTCTGGGTGAGCTTGCACAAAGCTCTACCACCGGTACATCCAAAGAATTAGTGCAATCTAATCACAGTAAATTTTAAAAGGAGTGGTAATAATATACTATTTTAAAAGAATAAATGATTTATTTAAAACTGTAAAGTAGTAATATCTTAAAGAATTTTAGGAGCCCACAAAAATGTTATTATATAATTTAAAAAAAATTATGCCGCTTTTATTTTCATAAAACTCGTTAATTTTTTTCTTAATAATCTCCAAAACATGTAAATGGATAAAGAAAATATTAATAATAGACTTAATATTGAAATTACTACGATTAATACTAATTCTAATTCTAAATATTCCGCCCAAGACATGTTAGCGCCAGCTGCACGCAAATGTTTAGCTCCGCCGTGACGTAACACGTGTTCCGTCCACCAGACCGCTCGCTCCAACGGTGACTGTGGTTGATCTTCCATAAGTATTCGTAACCGCACGATATTATCACGATAGCTGCAAAACGTAAATGTCATGTTTATAAAATGACTAGCTAATTGTCCCGGCTTGGCACGGGTAGATAAGAATAAAAATGTATTTTGGATAGTATTTGCGTAAAATCCGTTTTTCGTAAGTGTCTACAAAAAGGAAAGGAAAAGCAATCGGACTGATAGTTTAGGAGATCTCGAGATGAGCTTTATAAATAAAGCTTAATTGTAACAGGCGACAAACTGTAATTGTATCAATAAAACGTAGAAAACGAGCTAAGTCTTGCTTATTGTTTATCGTTTAGATTTCCTTTTTTCAGAATTGCCAATTAACCAAACCAAAAAAAAACCTTGACTAAATAAGGCATCATCATCATCATCATCATATTTAGCCCACATTAATCCACTGCTGGACATAGGTCTCCTCACAGGCGCGCCAATTCTTCCGGTCCTGTGCTAATCGCATCCATTGAGCACCCGCCATTTTTCTAAAATCGTCTGGCCATCGGGTGGGTGGTAAGAAAAATTACATTCCGATAATCTACATTCCGAACCGGTGGTAGCTTTCAATATTATCTGTACAATGACGGTTCGAAATATACTTGGAAAGCCTACTCGAATGAAGTTAACTTTAATCCTGTGTCATTTTGATTTTGTTTTCCGAAGATTATGAGGCCCACGAAAAGGTAAGGAACATAAAATGTGTCTGTGTGAGGGAACATACTTATGTACCATAATGTTACTGGTGGTAGAGCTTTGTGCAAGCTCGTCTGGGTAGGTACCACCCACTCATCAGATATTCTACCGCAAAACAGAAGTACTTCGTATGTTGTGTTCCGGTTTGAAGGGTGAGTGAGCCAGTGTAATTACAGGCACAAGGGACATAGCATCTTAGTTCCCAAGGTTGGTGGTGCATTGGTGATTTAAGCGATGGTTAACATTTCTTACAATGCCAATGTCTAAAGGCTTTGGTGACCACTTACCATCAGGTGGCCCATATGCTCGTCCGCCTTTCTGTTCTGTAAAAAAAAAAATGTCTATCTCTCATAATAATAACAATAAGCTATTAAAAATGAAACACCTGTTATCACTGATGATTTTTTCGATTGCATTCCCGAATTGATTTTCATTTAACGAAGCCAGGTCTAATCGAATTCCGATTTTATGAAGAGCGTATTTTTCAACATTGTACCATTGGTCTCCCAACATTGGTATACCAATGAGAGGCACTCCTGCACTTATAGCTTCATCTGTAGACTGTAATCCTCCTTGAGTTATAAATAGCTTGATATTTGAATGACCTGTGATAAATTTTTTATATTTTATTTATAGAAAAAAATATTTACTAGTTTTTAAGCACTTATTTGACGATCTTATTATTATACCGTAACAGCCTGTGAATGTCCCACTGCTGGGCTAAAGGCCTCCTCTCCTCTTTTTGAGAAGGTTTGGAGCTTATTCCACCACGCTGCTCCAATGCGGGTTGGTAGAATTCACATGTGGCAGAATTTCAGTGAAATTAGACACATGCAGGTTTCCTCACGATGTTTTCCTTCACCGTAAAGCACGAGATGAATTATAATCACAAATTAAGCACATGAAAATTCAGTGGTGCTTGCCCGGGTTTGAACCCACGATCATCGGTTAAGATTCACGCGTTCTTACCACTGGGCCATCTCGGCTTTTCTTATTATTATACAAAATCAGTATTAAAATATTAAAGAAAAATTGTCAAATGTAATAAAAGAACCAGTTTCTTTTTATTTCCGTGTTGTGTGGTTTTTGGACATGTAAATCTTTTACAAACCAAAGTAACCAAACTCTTTTCTAAATTTTGTGAAGTTTGAGATATCTGAATTTTGCGATGTCATTGAGAATCGTGCCGACGACAACACCAAACAAATGTTCATTCATATTGAGTATTGAAACAAATATCTCTGTAGTATATTTCTATAATAACATCATCTATTATCATATAATTATTATTAAATACTTACGAAGAAGATCAGATTGTGGAAGCCATTTGAATATTTTAATGTTATCTGTCTTGCCAGGCAACACGTCCTTATCCCACTTCCACAGAACATCATATGGTAGTTGAGAGAAAACCTTTACGAACATTTCTATTTTGTCAGGAGGCAAAAGAGATGGACTAACATTTGTTCCAAAACTAAAGTAAATAACCCCATTTTTCGATGAATCCAAATAAAGCTGTAAGTCCTGTAAAAAAGCCTTAGTATCATCGATTGAACCTGTTATTATGTCGAAATATTTTCAATCGGTAAGCAGTCTTGCAAATAGGCCACATAACGATTTTTTTATAGTATAGGTTGGTGGACGAGCAAATGGGCCATCTGATGTAATTTACATTAATTTATATTCTTACAATACCAATGTCTATGGGCGTTGGTGACCACTTACCATCAGGTGACCCATAAGCTCGTTCGCCTACCTATTCTATAAAAATGAATGGCATTTGTGACATGACTAATTATTATTAATTTAGCTGAATGCGACAGTCATTAAATTATATTAATTCATATATACTATTATTATGATACAATAAATATACATAATTAATGAAATTATTTGCGACTTTTTTATTATATTGTTACTTACGTTTTATAAGAAGATTTCACGAAATATTTTCTATAGAAGGCTAAGATTATTTGAAACTGAGTAAATATTATTTAAAGCTTATAATATACGTAGTTTATATTAACGAATTATGTTTAAGAATTTTATATATATTCGTTATTCTACTAAGTATAATTAGACTTCCAAATAGAAAGTGAATTCACCAAGATAAATATTATGTAATCACAACGACAGTTACGCAAGAGAGAACATCAAAGTTATAGATATAATAATAGATATGTTACAATATATATAATATATAACAACCAGAAAATGTCTCACTGCTAGGCATAGGAATCTCCTAAGAAGTTTCAAAGTGTTTTGTTCCCATCATCCTACCCCTCTATTTGGTAAGTGGATTTAATAGGTGGTAAAACTTCATCCAACGCAATTAGGCTTTCTCACAATTTATTTTCCACACCAACAAGCACGAGGTACATAAATATAAGCACATACCTAATTATTATAAAATTTAATTGTGCATTTGGAACTACGTCATATACGTGTTCTATCCATTTTTTTATAGAATAGAAAGGCAGACGAGCATATACGGGCCACCTGATGGTAAGTGGTCACCAACGCCCATAGACATTGGCATTGTAAGAAATGTTAACCATCGCTTACATCACCAATGCGCCACCAACCTTGGAAATAAGATGTTATGTCCCTTGTGCCTGTAATTACATTGACTCACTCGCCCATCAAACCGGAACACAACAATACCTATCACTGCTGTTTTGCCGTAGAATATCTGATAAGTGGGAGGTACCTACCCAGACGAGCTTGCACAAAGCACTAACATCTAATTAGACGACATTGGCACAAAATTATAACCACCAATAAAAAAAAAAGTTAAGAACACAACTATACCTGTGGAAGTTGTCTAGGGGGTGTCTTGTGTATTCCTCCCATATAAATAACACTGGATGGCACTGGTTGATTTTCGGTCCAAATCGGATGAACGTTAAAAAAAATCATATGTATATTATTAAATAAATCATTTAAAGACGGAACATCAGAACCGAACATGGACTGCAACACTTTATCGTTATCTTGCTGTATTTGATATAATTCATTTTCAAGCCACCAATGGTTATACATTTGATGAAGCTTCTCCCATTTTGAGAGATTGTACAATCTTTGATGAAATTGTGATGGATACAAAAGAGGGTGTGTTGCAGCTCCAATTAGTTTCAAATGATACTCCATCGGACTCATAGAACTAATATAGATAACTGGCACTTTAAACAAATGTGAAAGTACCAATGTAGGTTGAACACAAGCTTCTAACAATAACAAATCGTATTCTCCATTTTTCTTTTTAATTATATCTTGAATTTCATTTGTTTGAATTTGTAGATAAAAAATTTCGTTTATGAGTCGAATTATTTTACTCATTTGTGTGTAGATATCTTTAATTTCTCCAAAAGATTTACTATGTAATACGTTTTGCCACATAGTGTAAGATAGTTCATGGACGTCTATTTCTGTTAAGTTATTTGGTGCTTCTTTTAGTTTGTACTCAGGATCCGTGGTGACAACTGTTACTTCATGTCCTCTTCTTACTAGCTCATTGGTCAAAGGTCTGAATGCTAATTGATGACTTATTGATGGCGTTGGATATACCGCTAATATTCTTGCAGCTTTTATATCTTCTATATAAAATAAAATTAAAATACTCGCGAACAATAACCTCGCCATGTTTATAGGAGCTGCAAATTCTTACTGATTCAGTTTTAAGTTTTTGCTTGTTGTTTGAATTTTAAATAAAAACAAGTCTTGCGTAACTAATATACTTGTGAAAATATTTATATCGTCATAAATAAAATAACTTAAACAATATTATTTGGTGATTATATATAAATGATTAAAAATAGTATTAACTTAATAAAATATATGGTGGAAATATTAAATATATAAAAAAATAATAGAAAAATATTTATTTCAACATCGAATATCGAATACTTATTATTTAGTTACTTAATTTATATAAAATATAATATTATTTAATTATTTATTATACATTTATTATACATAATTATTTCTTAAGTATTTTAATGTTATTTTGTGAAAATATGAAATTTAGAATCAAGTATCTATATTTTTATTTTTATGGAGACTGTTGATAATATAATAATGATATTTTTTTTAATGACATCTATTTACGGAACGACTAACTTATCTGTTCACAAGATAAGTTCGGTGCTAGTTTTCTCAAAATCTGTCAATTTAGCTTAAAGATAATTAAATAACGGGAGGTCCAAACAATATTAAATTTAAAACAATCGGTATAAGATATTTACCTTGCAGTAAATTGGAGCCTTTATTTAAAGTCAGACCTCTAGCATTACGTAAGTGAAAACTATATTCAAATCCATGCCATAGTTTTTGCGTGATGCGTGTATAAACATACGGACAGACAGACAAAAATTCTAGCCCTTGTTGCTCTAATAAAAACCCCCAAAATTAGTTTTTTTTTTCAATATCAATAATGTACAAATATCCTATAATTATTATATTAATTATATATAAAGTATTAGATAAGCTGTTAATGACCTTGGCTCATAAGATACGAGTCAAAATCAACTAGCCACATCCGGTTCTAGTGTTATTGAAGGACACATTTATACCATAATAGAGATAATTTTACATTTACATTTTAGGTATTTATATTTTAATGGGTAAAATAAAATAAACAATTATCAATAAAATGATGTATATCCTCCTAAAGGTGGAATAATGAACATGATTAGAAGATTTTATGTTATAGAAGTAAAAGTAGGTAAAGAAATGTGTATAAAGAAGATATGTATATAAGATAATATATAAAATATGTATATAAATATATAAGAATTAATTATTTTAGTCATTATCATTGACGTCATTGTTATTCATTTTTTTAGTTTACCTGCAGGTAAATGTGATAATCATTTTTTAACCATTGTACTCGATTTCACTGATTTTAAAATACAATGTACATATAAATTCTTTATTATGTGTATTGGAGTAACGATTTAAAATAAAATGTAAATCCCAGCCAAACAGTTTAATTTTTAAATAATATTGCGTTAATCAATTTTCAATTCTATCTAGTGGCAACACGCTAACCAGCATAGATCATATCAGCATAGAACAAATCATGTTGGAGTAGCTTTTGGAATAGTAGAAAAAAATGTGCATAAATCATGATATTATTAAATGAAAAATGGGGAACATAAATAAAAAAGATGTAAATTATAAAGCTATTGTGTGTACTCAATATAATCACAGTATTATACAATAATTTTATGTGTACCTTATGTACCTTATATAACTAACATATATCAATCAATATAAATCAGTTAAATTGAAAATAGCTTCGTTGTGGTATCAACAAAGAAATTTGAATTGTTATGTTATTGATTTTATTTAGCTGTATGTTATGGAACTCGATTTAAAATGATTAACCAATCGCTTTTGCTTTTTACTAAATTGCCATTAAGCTAGTCATTGCATTTATTATTATAACGATATTAAAAAATGGTACATAATTATGACGATACAGAAAAAAGAATACGAGATAAGGTAGGCAGAGCCTTGCGTATTGGCGGGGGCACCACCGTGCCTCCAGCGTCACTTTTTACGATCTATCATCTGCCCACTCAGCAACCAATCCACCTATCAACCGATTTACCGTCATCCATGTACATTGCCAGGCCATTCACCCATTCACTCAACCGATGATGATAAAATAAGTGGCTATAATTAATAATATAATAACCAAATTTTTTTCTTTGTTACAATGAATAAAGTAATGTTTTATTTTTAATATCAATTAACTATAATTAAAAAAATATATTAATGTTGCCAAAGTTTAGCAACTTGAATTCAATGTCAATATCATAAAAACTAACTATAAAAAATACTATACTACTGGCGGTAGGGCTTTGTGCAAGCTCGTCTGGGTAGGTACCACCCACTCATCAGATATTCTACCGCAATACTTGATATTGTTGTGTTCCGGTTTGAAGGGTGAGTGAGCCAGTGTAATTACAGGCACAAGGGACATAAAATCTTAGTTCCCAAGGTTGGTGGCGCATTGGCTATAAGCGATGGTTGACATTTCTTAGCCAATGTCTAAGGGCGTTTGGTGACCACTTACCATCAGGTGGCCCATATGCTCGTCCACCTTCCTATTCTATAAAAAAAAAAAATTCAACGGAATTAAATTTAATTTTTTATAAATTTAAGAATAGTGATTGTTTACTTATTACATGGCTTCACAATGTTGTTATATTAAAGTACAGGTACAATAAGTAATATGAATATCCATGACTTAGCTGTCCCATCGCCCAATGGACTGCCATAGCTGTGTTCCGCTTTGAATGGTAAGTTTAAATACAAGAACAGGAGACATAACATTCTAAAACCCAAGGATTATTGGTGGCGTTAGTTCTATTGTCGAAAGTTACTAGAGGGTTGCCCATTATATAACTCGATTGCTTTCATTTATTTATGTATTACGATAGTTACACCATTAACTAATTATATCGTAAATATGAAATAAATTAAAAGTAAAAAATAAAACAAGTAACTTATACACTAAGAGAACGATTAATGAGATCTTTAGAAAGTTTAACAAAATTTGTTATTAAAAAATATGTCGATTTCTTATCATATATTTCAGTCCATTGGATGACAAGTTATTGAACGAATTCATGAGTCTGTTGAGGGGCGCGTATTTATCTAAATTTGTTCTTGAGGTCGAATGCAAAACGATTTTTTAATTTTATGTCTTGGAATAATACGGGGAACTGCTAGGTTGATTGCTGATTACTAGAGTAATTCAGGCGATGATATTTCACTGTGAACCAGTTTATATAAAAATAATATCAGTTTATAAATAATAATTCTTATAATAGTTTTTAAAAAAGACTTACACATAATGATTCATTTTTTTTTTGGTAACTTACATGATAACCCAAATATTTTTAAATGCAATCACATGATGAATATATAATTTGCTATAATATTTATGTTAGGCGAATTTAATGGATTGGTTCTTGTAGTATAAATGAGTAACTTTTTTTGTTTTTTAAGAATTGTTTACGGTAACCGAATCACATACACTATTCCCACTACTCGTATAGATGTCGTAAATCAAGGCAGCGACAGAGTATTAGACGCTGCCAACTAACGCAAGCGCAACTACTTTACTACACTTGAACAAGACGTACAATAGTATCGTAGTAAGGATCAGAGAATTTTGGAACTAGAGATAGACATCCAATCTAAGTACGAGTATATGAGCATTATTACTTAACGTTTTATACATATAACGCTTTATTGTATTGGTTTTATAAATGTTTAGGTTTTCTCTTGCAGTTTCACTTGGTACCTAGTGTATTCGGTGACGTAACTTCATTTCAAATAACAAATACACACCGAGGTTCGTCCCAGTCTTCTGTTCGGAAATTGTATTGTGGGTCTCGTATATTCGATACATATATATAAAGAGCCTTTAATTTTAAAAATACTCAGACAAAGTAGACTTATGAAAATATGTACAATCTAGAAGTTCAGTGTATAAATTACTCTCAATAACGAGTCTGTACTTCGTAGAATAGAGTAAACTATAAACTTTACTTTGGGTAGGACGTCCAACTTAGTGTTTGCTTTTAGTCCACCTTTATACTAATGACATAAGGTTGATATTGGAGTGTCGATTGGACTTTATAGTTTGGTTTACGTAGTACAATGTCTCTCAATTGTATGGATTAACAACTGGCACGAATGTGAAAATTATATTAGTGTGTGATGAAGTTGAAGCTTGTGTGCGTGTGATCCAGCAAACTAATGCAAATTTAATTGCTTTTGTGTATTAAAGCTGGAGCGAAGATTGTTATGGATAAATTTGTTTATTATCCTAATGTTAAAATCAGAAGAATAAATAAAAAAAAGGGTTTGCATATTAACTTAATGACTTACGAACGAAATATTAACAATCAATCAGAAAAACGCGATGGCGAAGAATTCAGTGCGGGGGCTCAGTTACGCGGATATTGCAATTTTGAGTGCAGCCTCTGTAGTTTTAATATTTATTGTACATCATAACTTGGGTCCATATTTCCTTAGTTAGGGCCGACTAAATAATAATGTCCTTTAGACCGTTTTATACCATGGCAGCCAATCTCAAGAGAGATTAGCCAACGCAGCCAAAGCGAATGACCTAATTTTACAAATATTACGAGATATTTAAATGAACGCAAGTAGTGTTGTACTATGATTTATGCATTTATATTATTTTATGATCTTAGCACTGCACTGTATGGGTAAATAGATCGATTATCGAATGTTTATATCTAAACAATCTAATTTATTAAAAAATCACTGGAGAAAATATATATTTTAACCGTACGAAAACGGAACGGGCAGCTAGTTTGATGATAAATTATAAATTAAATATCTAATTAATATCTTTAACTAACATTTCTAATTAATTAACTAAACATGTAAACTTAAATACCAATTTAACTTTACTTCCAAAGTTATCAAATAATTATTTAAATTGTATGTTGTGTGTATTAATATTTAGTTGCGTAATTAATTCCTGGGCACGTTATGATCTAAAGTTTTACGTAAGCGTAAAATAGACAAAATCGTTAACATTACTAGTGGCAGAGCTTTGTGCAAGCTCGTCTGGATAGGTACCGCCCACTCATCAGATATTCTACCGCAAAACAGCAGTACTTGTTATTGTTGTGTTCCGGTTTGAAGGGTGAGTGAGCCAATGTAATTACAGGCACAAGGGACATAACACCTTAGTTCTCAAGGTTGGTGGCGCATTGGTGATGTAAGCGATTCAGTCTTCTATCGGATACATTTTGGAGAATGTGCTCAGGAATTACAAGAACTGATTATTCCAGCCCCCTTTTACTATCGAACAGCCAGGCCAAACGCGACCAAAGCGCTATAGGTACACAGTGGAATCCCCGCCAACGTACGAAGCGCTTTGAATCTACATTCATCATTCGCGCTGCGAAACTATGGAATGCTTTGCCTGAGTCCGTATTTCCTGATAGGTACAATGTTGGTGTCTTCAAATCCAGAGTAAACAGGTTTCTTATAGGTAAGCGTGTTACATCTTAGACCGTGTCGATGCTTAACATCAGGCAAGTCAACGGTCAAACGCTGGCCTATTAATTGTAAAAAAAAGCGATGGTTAACATTTCTTACAATGCCAATGTCTATGGGCGTTGGTGATTCTATAAATATGATATTAGTTAGTATATAACTAACTAAGTTCTATAATTATTTATATATATATAATAGAAATAACTAAGTTTTGTTTGTCTGGCTGTTGTCTACGTAAGATATTAACTCTAGTGTAATGGTTGATTTGCTAGTGTTATTAGAGACTTAAGGGGCATATCATCTTATATTATATATCCGTGCCGTTTGATGGTTTAATAACAAAAAACCAAGTCGTTAATATCTACAACACATGGACATTGCTTTCATATAGTGCCGAAATTGTGGGCACTTTCTATTGCTAACATATCTGCTAGGACTGCTACTAAATTAGAAAAAACATTTATCTTATTAGTTTGAAAATAGTAAGTTACTTTGTTATTTCCTAATAAGCGATACATAAGATTTATATAAAATAAAAACCAAAGAATTATTTTTTCAAGTAAACTTACTTGAATAAATAAATAGAAGCACTTTTGAAACGAAAGCATTAAGTTAGAAGTAAAGCTACCATCGGTTTTTAATAAAATAAACGGCAAGAAAGTTACATTGTTTTACCAATTTAGATATTTATGTTAATTAAATACAATTAAATGATTAAGTATCCTGTATTAAATCAACGAATACTCAATAAAAATCTTTTTGATCTAAGTCTTGCTAATTATTTAAATATTTAAATTACTAATATATTCATAAAATAATTATACCTTTTATATATTTAAAATATTATTTTTAGAAATAATGTTTAAGCAAAAAGCGATATATAAATTATATAGAAATTACTTATAATATCTAAAATATTAATAAATTTGAAGGTTCAATTAAAAACGAATGATAACGGACATTAAATTTTTTATCAACAAGAATTGTTTCCGATATCGAACATTTTAGGATCACGCAATTTACATTCAATCATTACGCATATCAATAGATTAGTTTAGTTAGTTTTTACTTTATTTTTTGCGCATAATAATTTTGAAATGATTCTTAATATAAACACAGTAACTACAATTAATACAATAAAAACAATAAATACTACTGATAGCACAATTAATACTAATTCTAATTCGAAATACTGAGCGTATGAAATATTAGCCGATGATGCTCGAAGATGTTTCGCTCCACCGTGTCTTATTGCATATTCGATCCACCATACAGATCGTTGTAATGGCGCTTCTGGTTGATCACGCATTAGTTCACGAAGCTTGATAATGTTTTGACGATAACTGAAAATAAGAATATACGTTTTAGTTGTATCGTTCAATCGTTCATTTCAAATTACAAATGGTAACTGCAGTAGTTAGTGACAATTTGTAAATTATACACATGGTTAATAGAAATTCTTATCATCGTTAAATCAATAAATGGTTCGCCAATTAACTCGTAGTAAATATTGCGAATATATTTGACCATATTATTTCTAACAAAATCAACGTGAACACATTAGGACGATAATGTTGATAAGCTGGAAATATAATATTAAATGCTTATTCTGTCAAACAACAAAAATAATAATAAAAAAATCTTAAAAAAATATAAGCTGAAGTAAATAGCCCGTGCGTGACAGATGATCTATATTAGTACATTTTTCAATTTAAATAATAATAATTACCTTTCATCATTTATAACGGTCTCAATGGCGTTTTTAAATTTATCTTCAGTTAAGGTTCCAATTTCAAGATTCATACCGATTCCATGTTTTACATACTTCTCTGCGTTATACCATTGATCTCCTAACATCGGTATAGCAACGAGAGGAACTCCAGCAGTTATAGCCTCATCAGTGGATTGAAGTCCAGCTTGCGTTACAAACAGTTTTATTTTAGGATGTCCTGTAAAAATAAACCGTTTTTGATATGGAGAATGTTTCACACAAATTATTCTTATAGTTTCAAAATACTTACTTAATAGATCAGGCTGTGGGAACCATTTAGATATTCTGATGTTTTTTGTCTTGATTGGCAGCTCATCTTTGTCCCATTTCCATAAAATATTATAAGGTAACTTGGAAAGCACATTTGCTATTACTTTAACCTTTTCTTCGGGCATCATGCCTGACAACACATTTGTACCAAAACTGACGTATATAACACCTTGTTCGGATGAATCCAAATAAGTTTTGAGATCCTGCATACACAAAGATTTAAGTTAATTTAAAAAATACTTACAACTGAATCTTCAAAAATAGTAACCCGACATTACAAACCTCTGGTAATTCCTTTTCAGGTAACTGATGAATTCCACCCATATACACAACACCAGGTGGCACAGGCTGATTGTCTGCCCAAATGGGATGGATATTTAAAAATAACATATGAATATTATCATATAATTCCCTTAAAGTTGGCACATCTGGGCCAAAATTCTGTTTCAAAATTTCATGTTCATCTATTTCACCCAAATAGTTTGCGTATTCAAATGAAAAGTGTATGTACAGATTATATAATTTTTCCCAGAGAGTAAGGTTATAAATTTTTTGTTGTAAAGTAGATGGATACAATATTGGATGTGTTGGTGAGCCCATTACGTCATGGTTATTAAATATAGCACCAAAAGAACTCACTAAAGCAATTGGTGCTTTAAATATATATGAATAAATAAGCGCGGGACGAACAACAGCTTCAACTAAAATGATATCAAACTTATTATTCTTATTCGATATCAACTCTTGAAGGTCCGGCGAACTAAGCTGTCCCAGAAATATGTATGAGAAGAATTTAGATCCTTGTCTGAATTCTGTAAATTTTGGGATTGATTTCTGTTCTACCTTAAAGTTGGCTTGAAACGCCTTATGCCAAATTGCATAAGATACATCGTGAGTATCGATTTCTGTCAAATTAGCAGGAGCTTTTCCTTTAGGGTAAGCTGGATCTGTTGTTATTACTGTCACTTCATGTCCTCTTTTAACTAGTTCTTGAGTAAGCTTGCGAAATACCACTTGGTGGCTAATGGATGGAATCGGAAATACTCCTAGTATTTTTGCTGATTGCGTTACCGTAAAAAGACACGTGAAAATAAATATAAATGTCTTTAAAATCATTTTCAATTAGAGCACAATTGTTAGACGACTTAACGAGCTAAATAATTACACAATAGTAAATTCATTACATAAAATCGTTATCTTTTGATTGTGTGTTATGTGAAAGATAATCTTTGCATTTGAGTGTGCCTGCTATACATATTTTTAATTTCGAGACGAGCAAATGGTCTAGATGCAGTAGTTCTTACACCATAATTGCACAGCCAATATTTGACTGCAGTTACACTGGTTCATTCGCCCTTCAAACTGGAACTCAGCAGTGCAAATGGTACTCCAATTTGGCAAGGCTAAACGGGTCATGTGAAATCTGAACTACCTAACTAATTTGTTTAATTTAAAGTATGTCAACAATATTATATTTAAAAAAGATTTAATATTTATATACTTATCAGGGATAACACGGTATCTTTAATGACGATAACATATTTTTGAGACCATCAATAATGTTCAATAACCTTGTTTTTTGTTTTTTTTGTTTAAAAATAATATTAGCTTATAATGTAATAAAAAACGTTGCTGTGTATTAAGCCTGAAGGCGATTATATTTTTCTCGAGGTGTATTAAACGACGAGGTATGTATAAGCAAAAACTCGTTAGTTTTTTAATATCCTTTGAAAACCAACCGCACTTAATATTTTTTGTTGTATGATAATTCCAAAAAAACTAATTATTTTATCCTTGTAGATTTCGGTTAACGATTATGGTCTAGCTTACTTTTAAGATCGTAGAATTCCGGCTCCAACAACTGAAAAGTTGTTTTTCTGAGAAATTATCTGTAAACACCTGTACATTTAATTATAATTGTCGTTTAATAATACTATCTTTATTTTATAGTATTAAATGAGCAATTTATTTTGTTTATTCAAATATAAATTGTAAATTTTATCATTTTGGATAAATTTCGATAAGTATAATTCGTATTGTCTCCTAGGAACATAATTTAGAAGCAACGTTACAGAACACTATAGATACACAGTGGACGATTTAAAATCAAATTATACCGATACATAGATTTTAAAAGAAATGAATTTTGTTGTCACTGGTTCGATTGACATTCTAGATGAACGTGACGAGAATAGCAACGCTTGGTATTTCATCGGCGAACATTTGTTGCATTTATCTGCAATATTCACTATATAACTTACATTTAATTTTTAGTTACGTAATGACAGCCTACATCAAAGTATCTTGCAGTCTGTTATCAGTTTCTAGCACACAAATCATTTACTTCGTATCTATGAAAATGACAATACTATCATAAATATAAGGTTTTCACGGTTATCTAGCGTGGATGTTTGCTTGTGACAATGAGTTTATTATTATTATTAAACAACTTTATTGCAACTTTATTGCACTCACAACGAAAAAAGAAAAGACAAAGATAAGTAAAAAAAACAAAAGAAAAGAGAAGCCATGTAAATAAAATTGTGGACCTCAACAGGATGCGTGCAAGGCCGGTCTTATCACTCAAGTAGTGATCTCTTCCAGACAACCCTGTATTAAGATGCTGTCAGGACCTAACGGGTGAGTGCATTGAACATACATATATAAATGTAAACAATACAAACACAAAGATACATATACTATACATTTATAAACCATACAACATATATCAATACATATATACATATATCTATTTACAATACAAACATTTATAACATTAAGAGTGGACAGATGAAATGCGAAGGAAGTAAATAGGTTACAGAGATAGGTAATAGTTTTTAGTACGAATTTTGAAGATAGAAATTGAAGAGGATTGACGGATATCTGATGGAAGTGTATTCCACAGTCTTACTGCCTTTGTCGCGAAGGAGTTAGCATATAGTTTAGAGTGACATATAGGCAAACTTAATTTGTTGTCACTCTGGGAGCGAAGATTAAGTTGAAGAGTTGAGTCCGAACCACGTAAAGTAAAGCATTCCTTCAGATAGAGAGGAGTACAGGGGTGAAATACATAGAATAGAATAGAGGAGAGAAAGAACATGTAAGTTGCGGCGATCTTTGATTGTAAGCCACCTAAGGGTAGAACGATACTCTGAAATACGGTCAATTTCTTCTGTCGAAATATAAACCTTATGGTAACATTTTGCAGGCGTTCCAACTTGTTATTAGTTGTTGCTACTAGTTCCTCTGACAAATCAGGGTAACACGCATCCGCATAATCCAAAATTGGGAGCAGAAGGCTGAAAATACTTCTTGCTATTTAGCAAGCAGTATTTTGGTTATAGAGAATGGATTGTCGCGAATATTTTACGGCTAATTTCAGCAACCTGTGATCGCCAGGTAAAGGAAGAATCCATGAAAACTCCTAGATTTTTAATTACATTGTTATTAGGCAAAGTCATCCCTTCAAAAATAACATCAGGTAGGTCAATTTTGTCAAATTTACAAAGTTGCTTAGGGGTGCCCATAGTGCATAATTGTGACTTACTGACATTTATTGATAATTCAAATGATTTACTCCAGCAGGTAATAATTTTAAGATTAGAGTTTAATTTAGCTATAGCATCTGCAATATTCTCATTTGGTGTAGTCAAATAGATTTGCAGGTCATCGGCATACAGGTGAAAAGGGACGGAGAGAAGATTGGTAACAGTGTTGATGAAGATAGAGAATAAAAGCGCCGAAAGTACACTACCCCGGGAAACACCGGCACTGAGACAGCAATACGATGAGAGCCTATCTCCAGCATGTACACGCTGTTGGCGTCCATATAAATAGGTTCGGAACCACTCGTTAACATCTGGAGATATGTTGAGTGAGTCCAAAAAAGCTAGAAGGACATCAAATTCAACCGTATTAAACGCGTTGCTGAAGTCTAGTAAAGCTATTATACATATATTGCCTTTGGTCTTGTCATTAATAACTTTAGTAAGTGCCGTCACAGTACTATGTCCCGAACGAAAACCAGACTGGAAAGGGCTTAAGATATCATGGTGTGATAGGAATAGAGTAAGCTGAGAGTGGACAATACGTTCAAAGACTTTAGACAGAAAAGGAAGAATACAAATTGGTCGATAGTGTGAAGGTGTTGTAGGGTTTCAAAGTTTAGGGATAGGAATAATATGGGCAACGTGCCAGGTACTAGGAAACGTTTTAGAGGATAACGAGAAGTTAAATAGATGGCAGAGGACAGGTACAACTTTATTTAGGACCAAGGTTATAATTTTTCTGCTTATACCGTCACCACCCGTCGCGTCAGATGTAATAGCGGACACGTGCTTTATAACGTCGTCGTTGGTGACAGTACTGAAGAAAAACATGGGATAATCAGATTTTACTTGTGCACAAGATATGCTATAGTTTCATATTTATAGACGTTATTGAAATTACCTAAGTTAGAAAAGTGACAGCTTATTCTGTCTAAATCCATCGTAAGAGATATAAGATATGATAGTTTTTGATTCGTCCTATTCCCAGAGATTCTAAAAATCTCCATGTACCACTGTTTGCTATCTACAATTACAAACAGTGGTACGTACTATAATTATTAACTAAGATTATTGCTAATGCTAGACATTTAAACAAGTGAGACTACATTAATAAAAATAAAACAAGAAATAAAAATTTGATATTTTTTGATATTTCTTTTGGCTCTAGCAGCTTGACTGTGCTGTACGCTCTTGATACTTACTGGGACTTGCCACAGTATTGGCTAAATTAGGGGTGTTACTATTAGCGATGGGGATCTGGTCTTGAGCACTATTTGCACCTAGGATTGCAGTGATTTCAGCCATCGAGGTGATATATGATGAGGTCCATCTGGCCCAATTATAATTATTTGCCCCTCTTAAGTCCAGCATTTAGAAATACCGAAGGTCTGCCTTGCCTTTATAAATGCCTCGTGTCGACTCTTGGTCAGGAACTCAGAGAGTGTAATTCCTGTATTTTTAAGGTTTATTTTGGAGTACCAAACCTTATTACGTAAAGACAGCTCCTGGAATTTAATAAGAAGAGGCCTTGGTTTGTCACTTGTAATATGACCCATACGATGTCTGCGACTAATGTCAGTGGAAGTAAGCTGAGGCATTTTCAGATGCTCCGACAAGGCTTTAATGGCTAGAGTAGTCACATTTTCTATCTTCACTTCTGGAATACCATGCAACAAAAGTATTTTTCTCCTGATTCGCATCTCTATTTGTACTACTTGATTGGAAAGAGCTTTTATTTGCTGTTGAAGACTTTCTAGAGCAGACATGACAAAGCCACGGAAGTTGTTGAATTGAGCTGTGATGTTAGCAGTTGGGCTTGATGCTGGGTTAACAGCTTGCATATTATGTTGGAATTCAGCCATTTTGTTGTTAAAATGTAGTGCTAAATCATCCATAGATTGATTAATGGATTCCATTACTAGTCTAACTTAACAGTGATAGTGAAAGTTGATGATTTTAATTTGGATATTCTGTGTAATGTGTGTGAAAGGAGTAGTACTGGCAAGTTTGACGATTTTTAGTGCATACTAATAAATATTTAAAGCTTTTATAGTAGACAATTTTATAAAATAAAGAGAGACCTCATAAAACTGTGTTACTTGTTATACAGCTACCCGTAGAAAAAAAAGTTTTTTTTTATACCATAGGTAGACACACAGGTAAATGGCCCACCTGATGGAATGCGGTCACCGCGGAAATGCCCATAGATATTGGCATTGTAAGAAATGTTAACCATTACTTACATCGCCAATACGATATCAACCTTGAAAACTAAGGTGTCCCTGACGTTTCGCTGCCTCACTCACCCTTCTAACTTACAACAATAGTCCCTCACAAACTCAAAACTAACATTTCACCTAAACAATTCAGTTTTTTATCTGTTCTCATATATACTTAAAAATTACTTATTAATATAAACTGTTTTAATATAAACTAAAAATTTAAATTTAAAAAAAATTAAAAATTACTGATTTAATATAAACTGTATCGATCGCGATTAATATAAGCAAGTTGTATTACTCTTTTTTTTTGTGACAGGCCTTTCAAAAAGATATTAGATGAGAGAAGTTAGATATATTTTTTTTCTATTTGTGCCAACTTGAGAAGGGAATACCATTATAACTAGGAATTTTTGTTGTTTATTTTTATAAGGGTTCATTTTTTCTACTATTTTGCCATAATAATATTTATATATAAAAGTTGCTTTAATAAAAAATTATATGCACAGACTTCAGGTAAAAAAAGAGATTTTCTATTAAAACATTTTAATAATAATAATATTAATTATCAAAAATTCTATTAAAAATATATTTAACTAACAATATACAAATATAGGCATATTACAAAAATACTTAAATCTACATGTAAACCGTTCAAAATTTATTTTTCCCTAGCTTAGTTTAAGACAAAATAAGTAAGTCTTTGGAAATATATGCAAAAATGTGACAAACAATGGCACGATTACAATATCTCTGGCACTTTAATCTGGCTATTAGATTAAGGAATATAGCTGGAAAAGGTAAGATTTTATTTAGAAGTTTAGTCTCATTTTACAGCTATAAAGTAAATTACATTTATAGGCGATTGCCTATGAATGTCTTACTAGTCGGCTAAAGCCTCCTCTTGTTTTTAGTTTTCCTCACGATGTTTTCTTTCACCACCGAGCACGAGATGAATTATAAACACAAATTAAGATACACATAACATAAGATAACATAGATTTGTTACAAGGAATTACCGGTAAAGGGTTTCTTTTTCCAATCACTGGGCCGTCATGGCTTGCACATAGTTTGTCAAAAATGCGGACGTCTGTTTTATAAATTATATTTAAATTTTCGATAATGAAACTGTGCAGAATAGCTTCATGAGATATACATACATATAAATATAATATAATTTACTTAATGTAAATATAATATAATTATTTTTCACAGATTTCTCATTGTGATTAGACTTAAACTTGAAAAATTGAATCAACTTGACCTTGAATTTAATCTTTTAAATTTAATTAATTTTAATTTTCTTTTTACCGCGCAGTAAATTCAAAAAAAATCTTATTATAAACACAATAACTACAAGAGATAAAATTAATGCAATAAAAACTACTGACAGAACAATGAATACTAATTCCATCTCGAAATACTGAGCGAGTGAAATATTAGCTGTTGGAGGACGTAACTGTTTCGCTCCACCGTGTCTTATCATGTATTCGATCCACCATATGGATCGTTGTAATGGAGTTTCTGGTTGGTCACGCATTAATTCCCGAAGCTTGATAATATTTTGACGATAGCTGAAAATGATAATTAAGAATATTCAATCATTAAGTTAAACTGAAAATTGTCATATACAATCGAGTATATACTTAATTGATTTGCGCTTAATTAATCTGTGCTTGAGAATCAATTATGTTGACATGTTAATTACATTGCTTAAAAATAATTGTGACAGTTGCACAAAAATAATTTTATAGTCACTTGACTAAAACTTATTTTATTTACAATTAATAATGTATTCACCTTTTATCATTGATAACTGTTTCAATAGCATTCTTAAGTTTATCCTCGGTTAATGTTCCAATCTCAAGATTCATACCGATCCCATGTTTTACATATTTATCTGCGTTATACCATTGATCTCCTAACATTGGTATAGCAACGAGAGGAACTCCAGCGGTTATAGCCTCGTCAGTGGATTGAAGTCCAGCTTGGGTAACAAACAGTTTTATTTTTGGGTGTCCTGTAAAAATGAACAATTTTTGATATAAAGAAGATTTAGACACAAAATGATTCCTACAGTTTCAAAATTTTAACTTCATTTTTCAGACTTTTCTTTCATTTTTACATGTTAGCTCCAACATATTATTTCAACCTATAAAATACATAGATCATCGAAATACTTACTTAGTAGATCAGATTGTGGGAACCATTTAGAAGATCTGATGTTTTTTGACTTTACTGGCAGTTCATCTTTGTCCCATTTCCATAAAACATTATAAGGTAACTTGGATAGCACATTTGCTATTACTTTTACCTTTTCTTCGGGCATCATGCCCGATAACACATTTGTACCAAAACTAACGTATATAACACCTCGTTCGGATGAATCCAAATAAGTTTTGAGATCCTGTATACACAAAGATGTAAGTTACATTAAAAATACTTACAACTGAATCTTTAAAAATAGTAACCCGACATTACAAACCTCTGGTAATTCCTTTTCAGGTAACTGATGAATTCCACCCATATACACAACACCAGGTGGCACAGGCTGATTGTCTGCCCAAATAGGATGTATATTTAAAAATAACATATGAACATTGTCATATAATTCACTCAAAGGTGGCACATCTGGGCCAAAATTCTCTTTTAACATTGCATTTTCATCAGCCTCACTCATATATATTTTGTATTCTAACGAATAATGTATGTACAAATTATTTAACTTTTCCCAGAAAGTAAGGTTATAAAGTTTGAATTGCATCATTGTTGGATATAAAATAGGATGTGTCGCTGAACCCATGACGGCATGGTTATTAAACATGGCGACTAATGAACTTACCAAGATAATCGGTGCTTTAAATATATGAGAATAAACAATTGCAGGTCGAATGGCAGCTTCAAGCAATATGATGTCAAACTTATTGTTCTTATTTGCTATCAACTCTTGTACTTCAGGGGATTTTAGATGTGTGAGAAAAATTATTGCAGGCATGTCTGTCCTTTGTCTAAATTTACTTATATTTTCGTTAACCTTGTATTTATTTTGTAAGTTACTTTTCCAAGTTGAATAAGCTATATCGTGAATATCGATCTCTGTAAGGTTTGCAGGCGCCTCTCCTTTTTGGAAAGCAGGATTCGGCGTTATCACTGTCACTTCATGTCCTCTTTTAACAAGTTCTAGAGTAATCGCACGAAAAACCACTTGATGGCTAATAGAGGGCACTGGAAATACTGCTAGTATTTTTGCTGATTGCGTCACCGTAAGCAAATACGCCAAATATAATATTGACGTTTTCAAAATCATTTTCGGTTCGAAAGATGTTATAAGACTAACTAACAACAGCTACACACTAAATATTTAAACTAAAACCTTAAATAAAAAAATATCTTCTGATAACGATTTTTGTTACATTACCATACTATCTTTGCATTCGAATTTACTTATATTTTAAATTTATTTATATGAAAAAAATCAGATGATTCAATTTACTGCTTTATGAAAAAAAATTGTTATATTGCTATAAATCATTTGCAATACGTTGGTTAAACTACATCAACTATAAAGTGATCAAGATTTGTGTTTTATTAGATTTGTCTAGATTAGTTCACAAATTTAAAAAAAAAAAGAAAAAAGTGTAGGTCAATATAAAATAAGAGCTTTTTTAAATTACAACGAACGCACCAAAGTTTTTATTATTTTTATATATTGAAATGTACAAGGTCGATAACGTAAATATATTTGATGTTTTGATTGGTAGCATGAGTTTCAAATATTTTTTTTACAAAATCATGTTTACGATAAAAATAAACATACTATTATTATGACTTTGCATTATATTTTAGACACACTAACTTAAATATAAAAAAGAATAATAATAATATAGTAGTTCTCAGTGCGAGTTCATAATATTTTAAGCTATTCGTTCGCCGCACTTCTATTTTCGGCTGTGTTTTCGTAGATGTTTTATAACTTCTTCAGTTTACAGTTTATGTTTTATACTAATATTTATACCGACTTAAAGCCAGTTAATTCGCTGCGTTAGCCAATTATGAACATCTCATTACATTCAACTTCGTCGTATTTAAATAAGGTAACAGTGAAGGCCGATCATTCATTTATTCACAATATCCACTCAACTGCTCTCTGTTTATTAAAATTGAGATGAATGTGATATTTTCAGTGTTTAATTATAACTAACCTGTGGTTTTTAATCCTTCTTATTTTTAGTTCACGATAATAACTAACAAGTTTACCTTTTTTTTATCGAACCACTCTTGTAATCTTTATTTTATTACAATACTTTGGCGATGCAGTAATACTAAACAAATGATTAATTATTGTACGTTACAAGTGACGTGCAATCGGTTTGTGTTATATCGGGTAAATTATCTATGGAGATCTAATTATATTGGGAGAAAAAGCGTAGAATATGTGAATAGGCTTACATATTATTATTAAACGATAAAGATTTTTGCGAAGTTTAATTGAAAAAATCAATTGAAACAATTTCTTAAATATAAGCTAGTATGTATACACTCATATAACTAGCTGCTCCAGTTGGCTGCACTGGCGACAAGCGTTACTGCCCATTCTCTAAGGTAGATACATAAGTGTGTCATTTGTACCTTTTTTTTCACGCTGTAGAAACCTTCAGAAAGGTACCCAGCTCCCATGGGGGGATTGGGTTATGTGGGATTCTTACCCACTAAAACCACTGCGATGGCCGTCCTCGGCACGGATCGGGGAGGCTGCGGGATCGTGTAAATATGTGTCATTTGTACCTACTCTATCGTGATATAATGCGACAAGATAACGTAAGTATGTTCGTTTCCCAAATTATTGCCAGACATTATCAGCATAAAAAAATGAACAATAACCGTGACTATACATTTTCATGTGTTTTGTTGCGTAATCCGCGGGCGATTTGAATGGAATCCGATCTTTTGGAACCGACACACGCGGTGTCGGACAGTAACGTCGGCAAAATCGCTTCGATGCCTCGTATAACCTTGTAACTTCTTTATTAATGTGGAAAAATCCTTTTGTTTTGCTACAATTTTATTTGAGACATTTATGTCTATACAATATTTTTTGTGATAAGATTATTATTATATTAGAGTAAAAATAAAAAAAAGTAAAATTCTAGTCTCCTTCATCTTCCATCTTTGCATCTACGAAAATAATCCGTCACTGTATATCACCTAGACATCAATTTTACGAATACAGCTTATCAAACCTAGCCTACCAACCTAGCCTGATTGTATATTCTAATAAAAACCCAATAGAATAAAATGAAAAATTATTTCTTATTATACATTTTTATAAATTACTTTAAATGCAAAGTCTTTCATCGATCATATTCTATAAAACCTGATATCTTGCATCAAGTCGCAAATATTTCATACTTCAATTTACAAAGAACTAATCAAACTAAACAGTATCGTATATTGTACGATACGTACGTACCTTATTGATATGATATATTTAATCAAGTGTCTCAGTTTTTGCTACCAGATTGAGATGCAATTTCCTCTATCTACCTCGTCGTCTTCTCCTTATCTCGCTTAAACAGTTTTGATGATGCTAAATTATTTTATCAGTTTTCGATACAACATAGTACGATTACGTAATCTTATGGAGGAGCAATCAGAGACTCCGCTGGAACGTTCTGTGTGGTGGACGGATTACGTTTTACGTCACGGAACCAAGCATCTGCGTGCCGCTAGTGCTAATATTTCTAGAACACAATACTATGAGTTAGAATTAGTATCTTTAGTTTTATTTTTAGTTTTACGTATCATAATAGTAGTTACCGTATCTATGTTTAAAATAATTAAATACATCAAAGCATACTTTACTAAAATTTACTAAAACACAAATTCTTAATTTTACTTATTATTTGTATTTTATTAGATATTTTATTGAAATAAAATGTTGTTTTAAACGTTCTAAATTATGCTATCGTATGTCTTATACCTGCCTGCCCACTTCGGATGTAAAAGAATTGTTTTTTTTTTTGTCAAAACCATCATGCAACCTTATTGTGGTACCATCTACTGGGTTCAATGTAAGCCACAACTAACTCACAAACACACAAACAATAATTCCTAAATCAGGGTCATACATACGTACAGAAGAATTATGTATGTAACTAGTGGCTATTTCATAAGGAGAACTTGTTTTTCGATAATTAAGCGCATACAACATTACACTCCGTTGTTTTTTAGTTATTATTTTGGTTAAATTTCGAATCTGGTTTTAAAAGTTACATTTACTTATTACCAGTGAAAAAAGTAAACCAACTGTGTAAAATTATAAATAAACTCTCAAGGATTTAGATGTTATAAACAAAAACATTATCAAATAATTCTAATAACTCAATGTGCTTATGACCTACGACAACTCGCACTATCGAGACGCGATTCAAAATCGCGCTTCATCGCTTTAGTGTTCTCTGCAGTGACGCATATTAATAGTGACTATTCCGCAAAAGCGCTAATATCACTCGTCCTGTTATGTCATCGCTGCGCTTCATCGCTTCAAGAAACGAAACTAGCCTAGCACAACAAGCAAATTGACAGCGCTAACGTGCTTTTAAGTAAGCTCTTAAAACGTTATTTTGTTTCTTTACGTTTGAATTTTTAACTTATTCACTCAAACAGTAAATATTTTTATTAATGAAAATAGCTTAATACATACCGATGATGCTGATTGTTATTTATTATATAATATTATTAGCCATTAATAACAAACCCTAACTCATTGCAATAAGATCGCATTACTTCCTATTACTTCATACGTAAAACAGAATGAATACACCAAATATGACGAAAAATTGTGCAGGTTGTTCTGTAAATCTCGAAAGGAATACTTGGCTTGCCAGAAATGTAATGATTTTCATGATATTATGTGTGCTAACTTAACACCTAATAAATTTAGTTTAATGAGTAAAGAGCATAAAAACACCTGGATGTGTTCGTCCTGCCTAAGCAAAGTACAAAAGCGTGATAATACAAACACACCTGTTCGCATCAGTAGCTCTCAGCCATCAGACATCTTGCTCTTACATCCCGGTACTGAGTCTTCTAATGTTACCACCCGTAATAAAAAACGTCAAGGAGCTCTAGACAACCAAATAAACGCGGAACCAAGCCTTGACACATTTAAACGGCACTTAAAAGCAGACGATGAACCTAATTCTCCTATGATGAACTTATCTAAGGATGAAATTCGAAGCATATCGAGGGATAAGTTACCAGTTTTTTTTCTTGTTTCTAAGAGACTACTAAAATATAGATGCAAAAAACAATAAACTAAAAGAGCGAGTAGAGCAACTAACGATTTCTTTTAATTTTTTTGAAGAAAAATATGAAGAACTACGTACGTATTGATGTAAACAATAAAAATGAATCGTTAAAGAGATTAGATTCCGAAAACAAAGAATTAAAAAATACTGTCGTGGACCTCAGCGCTAGGCTTACACAAATGGAACAACATTCGAGAGCTAGCAATATCGAAATTCATTGTATACCTGAACACAAATCAGAAAACCTTGTTACGGTCACAAATCAAACTGCAAATGTATCAGAATATAAATTAAATGAAACAGATATTCATTTATGTACAAGAATATCAAAAATAGATAAAAAACAGTTCCAAGCCACGCTCCGTTCTTGTAAAGTTTGCTAGCCCGAGAATTCGTAATGGTTTTCTAGCATCGACAATGCTCTTTAACAGGAAACAGAAAGATAATAACGAAAAACTTAATACAATGAAAAACATAATATCTAGGAATATCAGGTGAACGGAAATCTATATATGTCATGGAGCACTTGTCCCCGGCTTTGAAATCTCTTCATGCAGCTAGAGCAAAACCTCTAGACCCGGACAATATACCCCCAATATTTTTTACTAGTTGTGCAAATCTAAGCCGAGATGGCCTAGTGGTAAGAACGCGTGAATCTTAACCGATGATCGTGGGTTCAAACCCGGGCAAGCACCACTGAATTTTCATGTGCTTAATTTGTGTTTATAATTCATCTCGTGCTTAACGGTGAAGGAAAACATCGTGAGGAAACCTGCATGTGTCTAATTTCATTGAAATTCTGTCACATGTGTATTCTACCAACCCGCATTGGAGCAGCGTGGTGGAATAAGCTCCAAACCTTCTCCTCAAAAGGGAGAGGAGGCCTTAGCCCAGCAGTGGGACATTAACAGGCTGTTACTGTTACTGTGCAAATTCTATATGTTGCCCTTTACACCTAATTTATAACGCATCATTGCAAAAAAGTATTTTTTATGATAAATGGAAGAAAGCAAGAATACTACCAACTCACAAAGATGGAAAAAAAGAATTTGTATCTAACTATCGGCCTATATCAATCCTCTCTACGATGTCAAAGATTTTTGAGTCACTCGTTCACCATTCATATTTAATCATGTTAAAAATCTTCTTTTTCCCTATCAATATGGATTTACGCCTAAGAGACCAATACTAATTTACTTAACTATGTTTCCCATCTTATTGATGCTGATGATCAAAACCTGCATGTAGATGTAGTCTACACTGATTTCTCCAAAGCATTTTTATTTATTTATTTAACACTTTTTGCACAACATATACATAAGATGAGAGAAGTAGGAAACAATAAAAAAAAGAAAATAAAAAATGGTGAGCAAAGGCGGTCTTATTGCTTATAGCGATCTCTAACACCTGTGGTGAAAGAATTTTTGTAAGAGAACAGGTAAGTGCATTTACATATAAAAAGGAGATACTAAATATTTAATAAACTACACATATCTACATCCTACTAACCACATATAATAATACATACATACGTACACATACACATACATTATGTATGTAAATATATAAATATTATATCCGTATCCGTAATTCCGTAACAGCCTGTGAATGTGCCACTGCTGGGCTAAAGGCCTCCTCTCCTCTTTTTTGAGGAGAAGGTTTGGAGCTTATTCCACCACGCTGCTCCAATGCGGGTTGGTAGAATTCACCGTAAGCACGAGATGAATTATAATCACAAATTAAGCACATGAAAATTCAGTGGTGCTTGCCAGGGTTTGAACCCACGATCATCGGTTAAGATTCACGCGTTCTTACCACAGGGCCATCTCGGCTTTTTTTTATTTATTTATAATATGTATATGCTATATATTATATAGCATATACATATTATATATAATTATAGAGTATAAAATTATATATAGATAATTATAACCTACATATTATTTCATGCATACATACATACCTTACTTGGAAATGAACAAACAATAGCTTTTCAAGCGGTTTTTAAAAATACTCAATGAATTCGACTGCCAAAGTTTGATGGTTTTTGCAGTAAAAGAGTTACTGTAGGTTTGTGTCCGGCTGCAGGGGGTAACTAGTTTATTATCATCTGAAGAACGCAGGTTGTGTGCACTATCGCAACCAAAAAATTTAAAGCGTATGATGATGTGTGATCGATATAAAGAATAGAGTAAAGAAGAGATAAGGCGTGTAGATTTCTTCGTAGTCTGATTGGCAGCCACTTTAACTGAGACCGATACTCAGAGACATGATAAAACTTTCTCAGACCAAAAATAAATCTTATGGCTATATTTTGCAGCCGTTCTAATTTATTTAGGAGATCTTCAGTTAAATCCATGTAGCAGACATCAGCATAGTACAGTATTGGTAAGAGGAACGTATTAGCTAAGCTGATCTTTGCCTTGATTCGCAATAGGTTTTTCCATCGCCTTAAAAAACCAATGATAGCGAAAATCTTACGACTCATTCCAGCAATTTGAGGCACCCAGGAAAAGAAAGCATCAAGAAGTAGTCCAAGATTTCTAACAGTCTCTTGCATGTGTAACAATTGGCCCTCAAATAAGATTGGTGGTAGATGTTTATCTTGGACCCTCGTCAGAAGCTTATTACTGCCAAATGTAGCCACTTGCGACTTTCTCTATTATTATTATATATTTATTTATTTCGAGACGAGCAACTGGTCTAGATGCAGTAGTTCTTATACCATAAATGCACAGCCAATATTTGACTGCAGTTACACTGGTTCATTCTCCCTTCAAACTGGAACTCAGCAGTACAAATGGTACTGCAATTTGGCAAGGCTAAACGGGTCATGTAAAACCTGAACTACCTAATTAATTTGTTTAATTTAAAGTATGTCAACGATATTATATTTAAAAAAGATTTAATATTTTTATACTTATCAATGATAACACGGTATCTTTACTGACGATAACATATTTTTGAGACCATCAATAATGTTCAATAACGTTGTTTTTTGTTTAAAGATAATTTTAGCTTATAATATAATAAAAAACTTTATATTTTGATGTGTACTAGCCTGGAGATGATCAAATCCATCTCAAGGTGTGTTATAAGCAAAAACTCGTTAGTGTTTTAATATCCTTTGAGACTTAATTTAATATTTTTTTGTTATATTTTTAATAATTGAAACCATCAACTAAAACACGAAGGCTACGCTTGTGTAGGAAGCTGGCAATCCAGGTGCAAAGCTGAGCAGGCAAAATTTCTGTGCCAGACCCTGTCGAAAGCCTTGAAAATATCGAGGCTGACAGCCAACGATTCCACATGCTTGTAGATAACTTCACCCCAGAGGAGTGTTACGTACGCTAGAAGATCACCTGTTGACCGTTTTGATCGAAACTCTTACTGACGATCATCACTTAGGCAGTGATCTTCTAGGTAATGGGTCAGTTGGTTCTTTAGTATCCGTTCCATCACCTTACAAAGCACTGAGGTAATAGCTATTGGCCGATAATTTACCGGGTCAGACCGATCCCCTTTTTTGGGAACCGCTTGCACATTAGCTCTTCTCCAAGCCTCTGGCACACATTCCGAAGGGGAGAAAGTTGGAACAGGCGCGTTAACTGGAGACAGGTCCACCGCGCACGTCTTCAGCACTATGGCTGGTATTACATCAGGACCGCTAGCTTTCCTTGTATCAAGTGATAGCAGTTCCGCACGCATAACGCGTTGCCTGATTTTGATGACAAGCATCGTGTGGCCACATGAAAGGATTGTTGGTGGCAGCGCACTACAATTATCGATCACGGAGTTATAGGCCAAGATTTTAGCCAGAAGATCGGCTTCCTTCTGCGGACTGTGAGCTAGCGATCCGTCTGGATTTCTGAGCGGTGGCAGCGAAGGTTGGCAGAATTTTTTTGCACAGATTTGGTCAGACGCCAGAAGCTACGGAAGCCCCTAGGATGCGAAACAAAGTCATGAATCTATACAATGCGCTGTGCATCTGCTCTCGTGTATGCCTTCCTACAGGACTTGGAGTTTTGTTGTAGTTTGCTTTCAGTGAGTCAATGTTAGATGCCCCGCTAATGCAGCCACGGTTACACGCGCGATATGCCACCTGCTTAGATGATACAAAATCGGCACATTCACGAGTGAATCAACGGTTACGAGTACCCTTAATGATGAGATCTGAGCTAGGAATATAGTTTTTCAGTCTTTCCCAACATGATCTCATCAGCAACAGCAGTGACACTAGCTGTCGGGTCATTCCCACTGAAGCAACGTTCCTTCCAAGGGATTGGCTGTAGCTGGTATCGGCAGGGCGGAATATTTGTGTCCCCGTGAGTAACAACATTGCTGGCCATGCTGTCTCGAGATGGTGGTGGACAGCGTTCAAGTTAGAGTTGAGTCCACGGATGTTAGAGAACTCGACCTCAAACATCGTAGGTATGGTGGGTGTGTGCACCGCTGAACGACCATTATTTCTTCTTTGTTGCGCTACGTGGATGCGGATGCGGATGGGCAATGTGTGGAGGTGTATTGCCAAAAGGGAAAATACACTGATCTGCCGGACGAAAGGGCTCCCGAACCCCCTCTGAAGTGGCTGCCGGTCACCAACCGGCACGACGGTCCACCCCGAGATTATACGTGGCCTGGTAGGGCAGCCTTGCGAGCTGGTTAGGCACGCTCGGGCCCCTGTACTCTGCCATGGGCAGCCAGCGAAACAGCCGTTTATTCTGATCTGCCTGTCCAGCAGGTCAATACAGTTTCCCCCGGCATTGGGTCAACAGCCGTCTCCACTGGACCAACACGTATAGTGGCAATGCTCGCCTCGGGCACTGGCTGTACGCTGGCTGACCTCGAAACGACTGGCTGACACTTAAAGAGTTTTTCACCATGGATACGGTGGTAACAAGCCAGACAGATGTTTAGCATCCTATCGCCAGATGAGCAGATCAACCATCTGCATCTGCATCTCAGATATACCTTAGTCGCCTCTTACGACACCCATGGGAAAGAGAGAGGCAGTGAAATGTATTCTTTCTCCGTCACTGCAGGGATGAAATATCTGTAAACGCTTGTACACTTAATTATAATCGCTATAATTAATAATCGCTAATATTATCTTATAGTATTTAATGAGCAATTTATTTCGTGTATTCAAATACAAATTGTAAATGTTATCATTTTGCATAAATTTCGATAAGAATAATTCGTATTGTCTTCTAGGAACATAATTTAGAGACAACGTTACAGAACATTATAGGTACACAGTCGACGAATTAATATAAATTATACAAATAAACAGATTTTAAAAGAGATAAATTTTGTTGTCACTCGTTCGTTTAACATTCCAGATGAACGTGACGAGAATAGCAACGCTTAGTATTACATCGGCGAACATTTGTTGCATTTATCTGCAATATTCACTATATAACTTACATTTAATTTTTAGTTACGTAATGACTGCCTACATCAAAGTATCTTTCAGTCTGTTATCAGTTTCTCAACCACACAAATCATTTACATCGTGTCTATGAAAATGACAATATTATCATACATATATCCAGCGTGGATGTTTGCTTGTGACGATGAGTTTTTTTTATACTATAGGTAGACGCACAGGTAAATGGCCCATTTGATGGAAAGTGGTCACCGTGGAAATGCCCATAGACATTTTTGTAGAAATGTTAACCATTACTTACATCGCCGATGCGATATCAACCTTGAAAACTAAGATGTCCCTGACGTTTCGCTGCCTCATTCACCCTTCTAACTTACAACAATAGTCCCTCACAAACTCAAAAACTAATATTTCACCTAAACAATTCTGTTTTTTTATCTGTTCTCATATATACTTAACAATTCGATTTTAATATAAACTGTATCGCGATTAATAAAATCAAGTTGTTTTACTCATTTTTTTGTGACATTCCACAGGCTTTAAAAAGATATTAGATAAGAGAAGTTAGATATATTTTTTCTATTTGTGCTAACTTGATGAGGAGGGAATGCCATTATAACTAGGATTTTTTTTTTCATTTTTGTATGGGTTGATTGTTTCTACTATTTTGCCATAATAATATTTATATATAAAAGTTGCTTTAGTAAAAAATTATATGCACAGACTTCAGGTAAAAAAAGAGATTTTCTATTGAAAACATTTTAATAATAATAATATTGACTATCAAAAATTCTATTAAAAATATATTTAACTGACAATGTACAAATATGCCTAATTACAAAAACACTTAAATCTACATGTAAACCGTTCAAAATTTATTTTTTCCTAGCTTAATTTATCCGCCACATGCAGGTTTCCTCATTATGTTTTCCTTCACCACTGAGCACGAGATGAATTATAAACACAAATTAAGATACATATAACATAAGATAACATAGATTTGTTACAAGGAATTACCGGTAAAGGGTTTCTTTTCTAATCACTGGGCCGTCATCGCTTGCACATAGTTTGTCAAAAATGCGGACGTCTGTTTTATTAATTATATTTAGGTTTTCGATAATGAAACTGTGAAGAATAGCTTCATGAGATATACATACATAATATAATTTACTTAATGTAAATATAATATAATTATTTTTCACAGATTTCTCATTGTGATTAGACTTAAACTTGAAAAATTGAATCAACTTGACCTTGAATTTAATCTTTTAAATTTAATTAATTTTAATTTTCTTTTTACCGCGCAGTAAATTCAAAAGAAATCTTATTATAAACACAATAACTACAAGAGATAAAATTAATGCAATAAAAACTACTGACAGAACAATGAATACTAATTCCATCTCGAAATACTGAGCGAGTGAAATATTAGCTGTTGGAGGACGTAACTGTTTCGCTCCACCGTGTCTTATCATGTATTCGATCCACCATATGGATCGTTGTAATGGAGTTTCTGGTTGGTCACGCATAAATTCCCGAAGCTTGATAATATTTTCACGATAGCTGAAAATGATAATTAAGAATATTCAACAATTATGTTCAGCTAAAAATAGTCATATACATACGAGTATATACTTAATTGATATGTGATCTGAATTATATTTACATGTTTTTTACATTGCTTAAAAACAATTGGTTAGAAAGTAATAATTTAATATTTTAATTAACAGGATGACATTTAAAAAAAAATCATGCAATTCATAGCCCGTTCAAAAAACAAAGTGAAATAAATACTCTATTTAATACAACAAATATAAATATTCACAATCAAAATCAATTCCTAGAAGTTATTTAGTTCCAAATCATTCGTTTGTTCGTATTATATTTACTTGAGGTTGGCGCAGTGTAATAGCGGCACAAAAATAATTTTATAGTCACTTGACTGACACTAATTTTAATTACAGCGGTTTTTATCGGCATATTTCCTACTCAGTATGGCTTTGAGACATTTTTACAGTTTAATAAATTAAAATAATAAATAAAATATTCACCTTTTATCACTGATAACTGTTTCAATAGCGTTTTTAAGTTTATCCTCGGTTAAGGTTCCAATCTCAAGATTCATACCGATCCCATGTTTTACATATTTATCTGCGTTATACCATTGATCTCCTAACATTGGTATAGCAACGAGAGGAACTCCAGCGGTTATAGCCTCGTCAGTGGATTGAAGTCCAGCTTGGGTAACAAACAGTTTTATTTTTGGGTGTCCTGTAAAAATGAACAATTTTTGTTATAAAGAAGATTTAGACACAAAATGATTCCTACAGTTTCAAAATTTTAACTTCATTTTTCAGACTTTTCTTTCATTTTTACATGTTAGCTCCAACATATTATTTCAACCTATAAAATACATAGATCATCGAAATACTTACTTAGTAGATCAGATTGTGGGAACCATTTAGAAGATCTGATGTTTTTTGACTTTACTGGCAGTTCATCTTTGTCCCATTTCCATAAAACATTATAAGGTAACTTGGATAGCACATTTGCTATTACTTTTACCTTTTCTTCGGGCATCATGCCCGATAAGACATTTGTACCAAAACTGACATATATAACACCTCGTTCGGATGAATCCAAATAAGTTTTGAGATCCTGTATACACAAAGATGTAAGTTACTTTAAAAATACTTACGACTGAATCTATAAAAATAGTAAACTGATATTACAAACCTTTGGTAATTCTTTTACAGGTAACTGATGAATTCCACCCATATACACAACACCAGGTGGCACAGGCTGATTGTCTGCCCAAATGGGATGAATATTTAAAAATAACATATGAACATTGTCATATAACTCACTCAAAGGTGGCACATCTGGGCCAAAATTCTCTTTTAACATTGCATTTTCATCAGCTTCACTCATATATATATTGTATTCTAACGAATAATGTATGTACAAATTATTTAACTTTTCCCAGAAAGTAAGGTTATAAAGTTTGAATTGCATCATTGTTGGAAATAAAATAGGATGTGTCGCTGAACCCATGACGGCATGGTTATTTAACATGGCGACTAATGAACTCACCAAGATAATCGGTGCTTTAAATATATGTGAATAAACAAGTGCAGGTCGAATGGCAGCTTCAAGCAATATGATGTCAAACTTATTGTTCTTATTTGCTATCAGCTCTTGTACTTCAGGGGATTGTAGTTGTGTGAGAAATATCATCGAAGGCAAGTCTGTCCTTTGTCTAAATTTATTTAAATTTTCGTTAACCTTGTATTTATTTTGTAAGTTATTTTTCCAACTTGAATAAGCTATATCGTGAATATCGATCTCTGTAAGGTTTGCAGGCGCCTCTCCTTTTTGGAAAGCAGGATTCGGTGTTATCACTGTCACTTCATGTCCTCTTTTAACAAGTTCTAGAGTAATCGCACGAAAAACCACTTGATGGCTAATAGACGGCACTGGAAATACTGCTAGTATTTTTGCTGATTGCGTCACCGTAAGCAAATACGCCAAATATAATATTGACGTTTTCAAAATCATTTTCGGTTTGATAGATGTTATAAGACTAACTGACAACAACTACTAGTACTAAATATTTAAACTTAATCCTTATATATAAAATATCTTCTGATAGCGATTTTTGATACTATCTTTGCATTCGAATTTACTTGTATTATAAATTAATTTATATGACAAAATCAAATGATTGAATTTTCTGCTTTATAAAAAAAGTATTTTTTTTATATTGCTATGAATCATTTGTAATACGTTTGTAAAACTACATTAACTATAAATTGATCAAGTTTGGTATTCATTACATTTATCAAGATTAGTTACTTCACAAATTTCAAAAATGAAAAAAAAAATGATTAGAACAATATAAAATAAGAGCTTTTTTAAATTACAACGAACGCACCTAACCTTTTATTATTTTTATATATTGAAATGTACAAGGTCGATAACGTAAATATATTTGATGTTTTGATTGGTAGCATGAGTTTCAAATATTTTTTTTACAAAATCATGTTTACGATAAAAATAAACATACTATTATTATGACTTTGCATTATATTTTAGACACACTAACTTAAATATAAAAAAGAATAATAATAATATAGTAGTTCTCAGTGCGCGTTCATAATATTTTAAGCTATTCGTTCGCCGCACTTCTATTTTCGGTTGTGTTTTCGTAGATGTTTTATAACTTCTTCAGTTTACAGTTTATGTTTTATACTAATATTTATACCGACTTAAAGCCAGTTAATTCGCTGCGTTAGCCAATTTTGAACATCTCATTACATTCAACTTCGTCGTATTTAAATAAGGTAACAGTGAAGGCCGATCATTCATTTATTCACAATATCCACTTAACTGCTCTCTGTTTATTAAAATTGAGATGAATGTGATATTTTCAGTGTTTAATTATAACTAACCTGTGGTTTTTAATCCTTCTTATTTTTAGTTCACGATAATAACTAACAAGTTTACCTTTTTTTTATCGAACCACTCCTGTAATCTTTATTTTATTACAATACTTTGGCGATGCAGTAATACTAAACAAATGATTAATTATTGTACGTTACAAGTGACGTGCAATCGGTTTGTGTTATTTCGGGTAAATTATCTATGGAGATCTAATTATATTGAGAGAAAAAGCGTAGATTGAATATGTGAATAGGCTTACATATTATTATTAAACGATGAAGATTTTTACGAAGTTTAATTAAAAAAAATCAATTGAAAGTTTCTTAAATATAAGCTATTATGTATACAATTATATACTCATATAACTAGCTGCTCCAGTCGGCTCCAGGTATATACATCAGTGTGTCATTTGTACCTACTTTATCGTGATATAATGCGACAAGATAACGTAAGTATGTTCGTTTCCCAAATTATTGCCGGTCATTATCAGCATAAAAAAATTAACAATAACCGTGACTATACATTTTTTGTGTTTTGTTGCGTAATCCGCGGGCGATTTGAATGGAATCCGACCTTTTGGAACCGACACACGCGCGGTCAGACAGTAACATCGGCAAACTCGCTTCGATGCCTCGTGTAACCTTGTTACGTGTTTATTAATTTGGATAAAAATCCTTTTGATTTTCTACTATGTTATTTGAGACATTTATGTTTATATCATAATTTTTGTGATAAGATATCACCTATACATCAATTTTACGAGTACAGCTTATCAAACCTAGCCTACCAACCTAGCCTGATTGGATTTTCCAATAGGAAGAAGAAAACCCAATAGAATAAAATGAAAAATTATTTCTTATCAGACATTAAAATATTCTATAAAACCGGATATCTTGCATCAAGTCGCAAATATTTCATACTTGCAAAGGACTAATCAAATTACCAGATATCAATATGTACATCATCGTATATTGTATGATAATATGTACAAATCCTATTGATTTTGAAAACCATTATTACTTTTACTAAAATACTCCAATTGATCCAAACATCTTTGCTGTATAATGACAACGCGTGACAAGCGAGTCAAGTGTTGGCATATAATATGTATTCAGCATAGTAATGGACAATTTCGTACTTTATTTACGCAGCAAGTGCTCGGATAATGTTGAAAAGGTCGAGCTGAGCTGAAACACATATACATAATAGAATCTCATTAAATGTAATATTCCTTGTAATCACGGCAGCTTAAATGCAATTATGATATATAATTAATATAAAATATTTCTGTTTATATCTTATAACCTTATATCAGTGCTATCTCATGAATTTTGAGATAGTCGTATAAAGACGAAGGAATCAGATGCTATCTAGACAATATACTGGTGGTAGGGCTTTGTGCAAGCTCGTCTGGGTAGGTACCACCCACTCATCAGATATTCTACCGCAAAACAGCAATACTTGATATTGTTGTGTTCCGGTTTGAAGGGTGAGTGAGCCAGTGTAATTACAGGCACAAGGAACATAAAATCTTAGTTCCCAAGGTTGGTGGCGCATTGGCTATAAGCGATGGTTGACATTTCTTACAATGCCAATGTCTAAGGGCGTTTGGTGACCACTTACCATCAGGTGGCCCATATGCTCGTCCACCTTCCTATTCTATAAAAAAAAAAATTAAAATGGTGATAAAAAATTTTTTCTTAATTTTACTTTGCTTAAATATAAATTATACTTTGTGCTCAAAAATTTTAGCAGTGTTTCCAACGCCTTCCATAAGCCACCAAATGTCGTTTAGACCTCTGATAAATGAGCTGGTAAGAAAGGGTCATGAAGTAACAGTTATAACTACAGATTCTGAGTACCCACCAGGTCAAACCAAATAATCTAACAGAAATTGACGTCCATGATGTATCGTATAAATTGTGGAGAGAGGAATTCGCAAAAGCGCCTAATGAAAAAACAGTTGATATAGTTTCTCAAGTGAGAACAACGCTTCAAATACTATTGAAACTCGTCTTAGCTCAATTAGAGACGAGAAAAGTTCAAGATCTTATTAAGAAAGGGAATGGTGAATTCGATTTATTATTTACAGAAGCTTTTGTCAAGCCAGCATTAATTTATTCATATTTCTTTAAAGTGCCAGTAATACAGATAAGTTCGTTCGGTGGCCTAAGTCACAACTACAAAGCAGTCGGTGCCTTGGAACACCCTTTCTTGTTTTCTTCAGTATTGCAACAAAGATATTATAACTTAACAAAATGGGAGAAAATTAATTTTTTTTTAACTTATTGGCAGCTCGAGAAAGTCTTCGACCAAGTTAATAAAGACGATAAAATTTTGCAAAATATATTTGGTTCAGATTTTCCAACGTTGAATGAATTGTGTGATAACATTCATATGCTATTTTTAAATAGTCATCCTGTTTGGTTAAACAACCAACCAGTACCACCCAATGTCATTTATATACGCGGTATGGACATAAAACCACCAAAAAGATTATCTAAGGTATTTTACTTTATCAATTATAGCTCGCACCACTGTAATTGTTCTAATATTCATTAAGACCTAATTTACAAACACATTAGACATTTTTCTAAATTTCTAAAACCGTTCATTTCTAAAACCATTTTCATACAGACAGTGTTGCCCAATCATAATATAAAAAAATCTTCGACTCGGTATTAACTGGACTGGACATTTTATCCTGCGACTGTAGACTATATTTTACTCTGTATTATATACTAACACCAGGTGGACAGGCTAAACTCCTTAATATTTAGCCGGACATTATTTTAAAAAGCGAAACATTTATTCCCATAATCGATATGAAATGTTCCTTTTTTTACAGGACCTTCAAACTATACCAGATACGTCGAAAAACGGTGTAATTTACTTCAGTTTCGGAACAAGTATCAATCTCTCTTTGATACCTCTAGAAAAAATATAAATTTTCATAAAAGTTTTCTCACAACTAAAATATGATATTATATGGAAGTGGAACGATGACGTCTTACCTGGAAAGTCAAAAAATATACATACATTCAAGTGGCTTCCACAAGCCGATTTATTAAGTGAGTTAGTATTATATGAAAAAATGGTGATAAAATACCCAAATACCAATTATTTCGATATAATTAATGATTTCGAAATGATCTTTGTAAACAAAACAAACAAATATATTTATCTTGCTATAAGTTCTCTCTTTAATCTTTTTTTTTTAGCGATAATTATTCTTACTAATATTATAAACGCAAAATTGAGTTTGTTTGTCTGTTGCGTTATCACGTCTTAACTACTTAACCGAATATCATTCTAATGCGTTTTCAGGTCTAAAGAAAAGGATGTAGGTTAACTAACATCTTCTGATCTCACATCCAAGTGAAACCACAAGCAGAAACTACGATTTTTACAAACAAATATTACAATACAATTAGTATCGAGCTCAATTATATATACTGTGCTAATACATCGCACGACGGTTACTTGTTCATTGCATTTATTTGAGAATCTTATATTTTTAAAAGGTTTAGTTTAGATTGTGATGTATAAAAATCAATTTGTATGTACAAAACGAATGTTTTGTACAAACGACGTAAATGAATATGGTCTTTTAATAACAATTAATATTGTTTGAAAAATAATATTTTGGAAGAGTCGAGATGGCCTAGTGGTTAGAACGCGTGAATCTTAACCGATGATCGTGGGTTCAAACCCAGGAAAGCACCACTGAATTTTCATGTGCTTAATTTGTGTTTCTAATTCATCTCGTGCTTGACGGTGAAGGAAAACATCGTGAGGAAACCTGCATGTGTCTAATTTCATTGAAATTCTGCCACATGTGTATTCTACCAACCCGCATTGAAGCAACGTGGTGGAATAAGCTCCAAACCTTCTTTTCAAAAGGGAGAGGAGGCCTTAGCCCAGCAGTGGGACATTAACAGGCTGTTACTGTACTGTACTGTAATTTTGGAAATGATATTTTAGAAATCTAGATCAACTTTATCATATTATATATGGCCCATGGTATCCTTTAATCGTTTTGGTAGTATTCATTTAGAAAGTGCCATAAAAATAAAAACCGTGAACATAAAGATATAGCTTCTGTTCGTCTTGAAACTATATCCTACCACTAATTGCAAGTCTCATAACAAACGGATCATTACTTAGTTTTTAAGATAATTCATGCATTTTAATTGTTTAATTACTATAATTCTTGAACATATAAAACATATATGTACATTTCGCAATTTATTCCAGAACAACCGAATATAAAATTATTCATAAATCAGGCTGGGCTGCATTCCACAGACGAAGCTATTAGAGCTGGCGTACCTTTAATTGGTATACCAATGCAAGTGGATCAGTGGTACAATGCTGAAAAATACGTTTATCACAAAATTGGTATACATCTCGAAATGGCCACATTGAATGAAGATGTATTAAATGATACGATTGCACAAGTTATTAGTGACAAACGGTATATTTTTTACTTTATCCAATTTGCACTAAAAATCTAAATCTGTTGCTTGTAGGACATATTATACATATAAGTAATTAATGCCGAGATGGCCTAGTGGTAAGAACGCGTGAATCTTAACCGATGATCGTGGGTTCAAACCCGGGCAAGCACCACTGAATTTTCATGTGCTTAATTTGTGATTATAATTCATCTCGTGCTTGACGGTGAAGGAAAACATCGTGAGGAAACCTGCATGTGTCTAATTTCACTGAAATTCTGCCACATGTGTATTCCACCAACCCGCATTGGAGCAGCGTGGTGGAATAAGCTCTAAACCTTCTCCTCAAAAAGAGGTGCGGAGGCCTTTAGCCCAGCAGTGGGACATTCACAGGCTGTTACTGTTACTGTAAGTAATTAATAAAAATGGTAAATTTTTAATCGCGTATAATAATTGATTTCTCTTACTGACTGATTTACATCTCTCATTAATTATTTTGTGTAATAGTAGTGGATAGTGGAAGCTCATTTTAATATTTATCTAGAAAATGACACATTGTAAGTTTGATGAAGGATATCCAAAGAAAACGAAATGAACATAGAAAATCAAATCATATCCTATTAATAATAATGTATCTTATTCATCAAGTGTGTCAGTTTTTGCTACCAGATTGAGACGCACTTTCCTCTATCTACCTTGTCGTCTTCTCCTTATCTTGTTTAAGCAGTTTTGATGATGTTAAATTATTTTATCAGTTTTCGAGACAACATAGTACGATTACGTACTCTTATGGAGGAGCAATCGGAGACTCCGCTGGAACGTGCTGTGTGGTGGACGGATTACGTTTTACGTCACGGAGCCAAGCATCTGCGTGCCGCCGGTGCTAATATTTTTATGAATATATACTATGAGTTAGAATTAGTATCTTTAGTTTTATTTTTAGCTTTATGAATCATAATAGTAATTACCGTATCTATGTTTAAAATAATTAAATAAATAAAAGCATATTTTACCATTAAAAGCAAAATTTCCTAATGTCACTTATTATTTGTATTTTTATTTGGATGATTTTATTGAATTTTTATTGCACATTTTATTGAAATAAAATGTTGTCTTAAGCTTTTATACATTATGTTATAGTATCTCTTATATAACCTGCCTGTCCTGATTTCGGGTGTAAAAGAATTGTTTTTTTTTTTTTTTTGTCAAAACCATCATGCAATCTAATTGCGGTAACACCCACTGGGTCCAATCTAAGCCACAACTAACTCACAAACACACAATATTCCAAAATCTGCGTCATACACACGTACAGAAGAATGTAACTAGTAGCTATTTCATAAGGAGGACTTGTTTCTCCAATAAAATACTTGTTTCTCCAATAAAATATAAGTTATTAAGTCATTGAGTTGATGAGTACACCTCCTTACCGCTTTATTTAGGTTGTCTAAAGGGGTCGCTCTTTTAGCGATAAGACCGCCTTTTGTACATTAATAGTTTTCGTTTTTTTATGTTTGTGCTTAAAACTATGGTTCTGTAACTCTTTTGGTGTACAATAAAGCATATTCTGTTCTATTCTTTTCTATCTTTACATATATAAATATTAATGTAATTAATTTTTAATGTATAATTATTATATTTATATATTTATCAATAAGTATTTATTATATTATATTTTTTATCGAGCTAATCGTAAGATGTAGTATCTTGGGTTACTTGAATAAAAATACATTCCATTTGATATAATACGCAATCATTTTTTTAATTACCGTAAAATTAAGAGCAAGAATGCTAAAGATTATTGTCGTCACGAGGATACAACATTTTTGATGCAGACAATAACTGGCGACAATATAAATAATAGTATTTGATACATTATCAGCAGACAATATTATCTTGTAGACATGTAGGATAAAATATGCAGTCACTTTTAAATAATAAAAACATTCAATGAATCAGCGAATGCATATATATCTGTATATATTTTTAGAATGCAACAAGTGGTTCCGGTGTTGAATTAAAATTGTTTAAAGTTCGTTTCTTTCGAACTTTGTTACAAACATACACAATTACGGTGATTACATAAAAATCTAAATTTTAATATACAAGATTAATTAAAATTTCAAGTAACCACACCGATCCGGAATGACACACACGACACGACATAGTTATTTAAATACTGCATGAGAATCAAAGAATGCTAATACCTCGCTTTTCTATCTTATATTATAATCTTTTATATCAACTTTATTAAATCAAGCACCTATTACGAAACCTAACTATTACGAATATTAATTATATATGTGATGTATATATAATGCGCTCGCCCGTTAGGTCCTGCGTGTATCTCAATGCAGGGTTGTCTGGAAGAGATCAGTACTTGAGTGATAAGACCGCCCTTTGCATGCATCATGCTGAGGTCCGCAAGTATGTTTATATAGCATGCTATTATTTTTATTTTTTATTAAGTAATAGTTTTTGTTTTTGTTTTCCTTTTTTTTTACTTCAGTAACAGCCTGTTAATGTCCCACTGCTGGGCTAAGGCCTCCTCTCCCTTTTGAGGAGAAGGTTTTTTTACTTGTATTTGTCTTTTTATTCCTTGTTAGTGAAATAATAATGATTCTTCAGACGAAACACAAAAAAACGACTAAGCTGGGGCCTTCTTATCTTATTAAGCTAGTATAATAATTGATAAAACACCAAGACATAACAGTTACAGTATAAACAAATAATAGATATTACTAAACGCATCATTATCGATAAAGGTAAGTGGTCTAGTGACTGAACAGGTGTACAAATTTTACAAGATAAACAAGGAAAATACAAATTGTATCTTTCTTTTCAGTGCCGGTGTTATGATAGTTTGATATAAACAAATGTCTTAATTATTATTTATATACTTCCAACTTCCAAAATCCGGGCGGCTACTGAGAATTTTCTGACAGAAAAACCCAATAACATATTACTGGCCCGACTTGGGAATTGAAGGCAGGACCTCCGGGTCTATGGCGTTACATCTAGCCACTAGGCCAACGAGGTAGTCAATCATAGATACAGAAAAGTCAATAGCACAATAGTTTACGGGCCACCTAGTGCAAGATATAACAGTCGCGGTTTCGATCCTTACCACTTGGACTATTGTCACCACCGCTCCTAGCACAAGCTTTACGTTTTACTGGAGGGGTAAATATACCCTGGGGGGCTTAAAGACTCGGGGTTTATTGACAATGGATCTGTCATTTGTTCTGAGTTTATTATTCGAAATCGTCAATTAATATTAAAAGAATAAAATATACTTTTTGGCTTAGCTACAAAAAATAATAATTATTAGCTTAATTTTGGGTTTAATGTTATATATGTTTCTCTTATCAACGTGGTACCTATTGATATTTACAAGCGCGGTTAGAATTTAACTTATGCCACTTAAAGTTAATTTTGTTATTACAATTTTTTTTTTATATTAGTTACCTTTAAAGTCGGTCTTCATTGTTAAACAAAAGGCTTGCCTTGCTTTATTCCATGTTTATTCAATTGCTTAATTTAATAATAAACTTCTCCAATAATTATCAAATTCTATTTTTTACAACTGTTGGTCGTCCTTTGAACTACGCTTAATTTTTTACAACTACACGTAATGTCTCACTTATTCGTCGAAGTATTATGTTAAGTGTTATGTTATGAATATTCATGAGTAATAACAATTATAAATAGGTATATATATATATATATATATATATATATATATATATATTCAGACGTGGATTTCTTACACTATTTGTTTAGATATTTATCATTAAAACAATAGAATTCTTATCGGCACTTAATATTAATGAAATAATTACTATTAATACTATAAAATCTACTTAAGATGCGTCCCAGCTTACGTGTGTATTTAAGATTAAAATAATAGTAGGAATATGATAAGAATATTATATATAAAAATAAATCAGTGTATTTAGAACTTGTTTTTTTAATATATCTGTAAAATTGTGAAAAATTTGATGAAAAAATGACATTTATTTGGGTACAGTTTAATTTTTATTAAGCATAAGTCCTATATTGTATGTCGTGTATCGTCGTAATTGCTATCCTAAGAGGACTCGGCCATAAAAGTAAATAAATAGCTAAGTACTTACCTGTTGCAAAGCTTCCCATTTTGCGAGAAGAGTTTGCATCGAGTATTGTAACGAAAAAACATGTTTGAGCATCCTGTTGATGCGCATGCGACAATTTATGCACCTCAACATCATCAACTAAAACGCAAATAATAATCAGATTGTTCGGAGAGTAGCGCAAAAAGCGAGTAGGCGAGACCGAGTACAGACGGGTCGTAACAGCAAATAACTAAAGCAAATGTCGTCTGCGATTTGAAACAATGATAATGTCACAATAAAAAAAACGAGCGTAAAAACAATCACAAACTATTGTCTAATATAAATAAATTCCATCCATCCATTTAAACTTCCGTAAATGACGCGCGAATAAAAATCGTCTCTTTTAACAATTAAATAATACTGTATACTGGTGGTAGGGCTTTGTGCAAGCTCGTCTGGGTAGGTACCACCCACTCATCAGATATTCTACCGCAAAACAGCAATACTTGATATTGTTGTGTTCCGGTTTGAAGGGTGAGTGAGCCAGTGTAATTACAGGCACAAGGGACATAAAATCTTAGTTCCCAAGGTTGGTGGCGCATTGGCTATAAGCGATGGTTGACATTTCTTACAATGCCAATGTCTAAGGGCGTTTGGTGACCACTTACCATCAGGTGGCCCATATGCTCGTCCACCTTCCTATTCTATAAAAAAAAAAAAATACTATTGTCCTGTATTAAATTATATTTTTAGAAATGAAGTTTCTGAACTTTCAAATAAATTATTTTTTAATAACTGTTTCTATCTGTCTTTTACAGAATCACCATTTACTAATAATATTTTTTATTTGCACACGACTTTTTTTTTAATTAATTTATATATGTAGTACACGAATGAATGCGGTGGGGGCAAAATTGGGCATTGATATTTTCATTTAAAAAATAAAATAAATAATGCCGTTTTTAACTTTGCAATTACAATAAAATTAAGTTTAAGTTTAAAGAAGAATTTATTTCTCATAAAGAATTACAGAAATTCACTTACATGAGAAAGTTACAAACTAATATAAAAATCTAAGCGTACAGTGTTACAAAAATTCATAATAAAGAAGGTATATATAGAAATTTTTTCTTCTCGATCGACGAGCTTGTTAAACATATCGCCCGCCGTGTCACCTCAGGAATACAAAAGTATGGATGCGGCATATTTAATGAAATCTGTTCATCATTTTATTTTATTATTATTATTTATTTTATTTTTAAATATATATTTTCCTTATTTTCCATTTTCTTTTTTTTTCATTTTTTAGACAGTTTTTTTTTTGTTTTTAGAATTTTTTAAAATTATTGTTTTATCATTTATATATATTTATTGTACTATGTTGTTTGTTATATAAAATCTTAGACGTCTTTTGAAACTTGCCATAGATGTGGGCTCTTTAATGTCTCTCGGTAACCCGTTGTACAGCTTAGCTCCCTCGAAAGTAATATTTTTTTTTCCGTAATTAGTTTTAGGGCATCCCTAGAACTAATTACGGAAAAAAAATTTTAATATGGCAAGGTAATATGATCTAAAATAAAATTTCAAAATACATTTAAATAAATATTATGTTTTTTGAGTACTTTTAATTAAGCGGTGACTGAATAGCCTTGAAATAAATTGCTTTACATTTACATATTTAAATGTGAATAGAGATTTAATGAATCATTTCGTATTAGCAACCTTTGCGAAGATGACGACAGTGATATTTTTAAGTACTTTATTTATTTTAAACATAAATGATATAAGTGCTGTAAGAATATTAGCAGTGTTTCCCACGCCATCGATTAGTCACCAAGTTGTGTTTCGACCTCTGACACATGAACTAGCAAGACGAGGTCATGAGGTCACTGTTATCACCACCGACCCCGCTTACCCGCCAGGACAAACTCCAAGCAATCTAACAGAAATAGATGTACACGATTTATCATACAAATTGTGGAAAGATGAATTTCGGAGTAAATCCGTTGGATCAAAACAAGACATATATAGTCAAATAAAAAAAATATTTTTCGTAATATTTAAGCTCGTTACGTCTCAAATAGAAACAAAAGAAGTTCAAGATGTTATTAAAACGAAAACATTCGATTTGTTGCTGCTGGAAGCTTATACAAATCCAGCGTTAGTATATTCACATTTTTTCAAAGTACCAGTGATACAAGTCAGTTCATTCGGTGGATTAAATTTTAATTATAGAACTGTTGGTGCCTGTACTCATCCAATGTTATATCCAACACAATTACAACAGAAACTTTATAATCTCACGAATTGGGATAAACTCCAGAACTTATATAAACATTGGTGGTTTGAAAATTTCCAGTGGAAAGTGGAGCAAGAAGAGAATAAAATGTTGAAATCGTTATTCGGTTCTGATTTTCCATCGCTATATGAATTAAATAATAATGTTCATATGCTTTTTTTAAATGTTAACCCAATTTGGGTGGACAATCAACCAGTGCCGTCAAATGTGATTTACATAGGAGGAATACATATGACAGAACCTAAAGAATTACCAAAGGTAACCAATTAATACCGTAATTTGATACTTTATATTATATTTTTTGTTTTTTTTTTTTTAAATTATGTAGCTATTTCAATACAGCTGATATTGAGTAATATTTAATGTAATCGAGTTGTGCCAAGAGAATACATATTATTCCTTTAATGTCATTTAGATTCGTCAACAGCTGATTTGCCATAGCGCTTTGCATGTATGAATATTGTTATATAATACGTACATGTAATTGTAATCTATATAATACTTGTAAAGCTTGCAGGAGTTGCCCTGTCTGTGTATTTGGTTACTAATGACATAACATAATGGATCAAATATAAACAAACGAAGAATCAAATGTTGAAATATTTAAACTACGTAGAACATTTTCTGTACTTTTGTATTTTATATTATTGTTTAATTATTACAATTCAACAAAAATAAATTTATTCTACCATTTAAAATGAAAAAAAAAACATTACAGTAGAGGTTAGAAAAGAATAAAAGAGCGAAACGACGATACATTTATGATTCAATTTACAGGATCTACAGTCGTTTCTGGATTCTTCTAAAAATGGTGTCATTTACTTTAGTTTGGGAACGAATGTCACACCTTCTGTTTTGCCACCGGCGGTGATACAAATGTTTGTGAAGGTATTTTCACAGCTACCTTACAACGTTTTGTGGAAGTGGGATAAGGACGTGTTACCAGGACAGACGAAGAATATTAAAATATTCAAGTGGCTGCCACAGTCAGATCTCCTTAGTAAGTTTATAGTTCAAATACCTTAATATTGTTCTAAGTATATTATCTGAAACTAATTGATAACTTGAAAGTACTATTGAATTCTAAGTCCTATCACTAATCCCTTCAATTGCAGCTTAATCCACGTACGTACAAATAAAAAGACTCTTATTAATTAGTCAAACATCCCATATACATTGACGCTGTAAGAAATATTATCCCTACGTCATTACGTCATACATACGTCGTATACTCCTTTACGTCATTTGTACCTTATCACTTTTTTTTTTTTATTCTAAAAAAAAAGGGCTTTTTCGCATAAGCGAACATGCCGCCCTGGTTGAGAATTCTTAGGAGGGTACAAAATATAATATATTAAACTTAAAAATACCTTAATTAATCACAGATCTAAGACTTAATTTGGACAACATTTTTGCGAGATTTGACGTCGGATCTGACAGAATGACATTGCATTGTTCAACAGACTTTATATCCAAATTAAGTCTAGTTCTAAGAGATTCGTTCTGAGCACATTCCATCAATACGTGCAAAAGATCATCAGGTACATTACAAGTTGAGCAGTTTGGAGAAGTTGATTTCCGCATCAGAAATGCAAACTTATTGCATGGGATGTGCCCAGACCGAAGCCGCAGAATTAATTTCGTTTCATTAAAATTCATGTTACTATTCTCAATCCAAGGATATCTGCATGGATGAGGCTGGATCGACCTTATCACTTACTTAAAACAAATAATAATATATCGCTTACTAATGAAATTTTAAGTAGACATTTAAAAAACGGTCTTGACTGACTTTCTGAAAGATGTTTACTAGAGAGAAAACATAAGATTAAATCATTAAATTAAATCGCGTTATATTTATGTAAATTATATCCTTAATATTTGAATTTAATTATGACTACCAGCAACAATGATATATTAGGCAAATGGTCTAATAATAATAACTTACGACGTCCATTAAAGAATTTTTTTTTCTTATCGATCGATACTAAAACAAAATAGGCAAACAAAACAACGATAACCTTTAAATATATTTTTATAATCGTCAGAATTATTCAGATCCCCATTGGCATTGAAATGTTAACAAATTGTCTCACAATATAATTCTTTATTTTTTTTATATTGGATGAACAAAGATGTAAAAATAAAATAATTTATACTTCGTTTATTCTCAACAAATAATGTTTATTCACGAAAAGCAATACAAAAGAAACAAATAATACTAAAAAATATAAGCCTGTAATATTAAATATCACTTACAAAACGTACTATGTATTTGGCGTATTGGGTCTATTTATTTCGCTCCATTTATATTACATTATCATTCCAGAACACCCAAATATAAAGTTATTCATAACTCAAGGCGGTCTGCAGTCTACGGATGAAGCAATAAATGCTGGAGTACCACTCATAGGTATTCCGATGCTAGCAGATCAATGGTACAATGTACAGAAATACCTACGTTTTGAAATTGGAATTCAACTTGATATCACATCTGTAACCGAAGATGAATTCCGAAATGCCGTTGTAACTGTTGCGGGTGACAAAAGGTGATTTTTTATTTAATTTTATGGCATTTAAAAATTTAAGAGTTGCGTCATAGATTTTTACTGTAATAAAATAAAATATTTAATAAGTATGATTTGTCGTTTGGTAGAGAATTGTTGCTTCGTGGTAAGGTCGCCACTGCAGTCACTTGGCTTAATGACATAAACTGACGTGAATTTCAAGTATTTTTATATAATTAGAAACTTTAATTTTTCATTTAACTTTGTCTCTATACTTTGAAATCTTATAAAAAATGGATAAGTACTTATAATTCGATTAAAGTCTATAAAGATGATGAAAAAGCATGAAAATAAAAATAAAAAATAATTTAATATTATTATTCCATTGACTTTCTTGGTGGTTTTCCTCATACTTAAAAGTTCATAACGTTTTAAAAGTACTTACAAAAATAAAGTTGACTAGAGAATATTTTGATTTTGATAATATTTACATAATTGTTGACTACAATTAATAATTAATGATAAAAAATTTAAATTGTCTTTACTTGCAAGAGTTAAAATTTGTATATTAAATATAGATAAGTATTGAAAACTGCACGGAACTAAGGCAAACAAATGACAAATCTTGTAGGCTTTTCTGGGTTAAACGATGACTCACATAGTTTTCACACACAAGAGACACACAAATACATAGCCTATTTCAATCACAAGAGGAGTAAACACAACTAAACAATTACTTGATATAATTGGTATTTATTACGGATTTACTATTTTCCTACACACTATTTTCCTACACTACGTTTCCCTAAGCGTGGTCTCCACTCCAACACGTGTCGGCTCCATCGGCCATTAATGCGCCTGGAGACATGACCAGCCCACTTCCACTTCAGCGAGCTAATTCTAAGCGCGATGTCGGTGACTTTAGTTCTCTGGCGAATGTCCTCATTTCGGATTCTATCTGCCAGAGAAACCCCAGGCATCGCGCGTTCCATTGCTCGCTGAGCGACTCTAAATTGGTGGACCAGTCCTACGGTAAGTGTCCACGTTTCGGCACCGTAAGTCATTACAGGTAGGACGCACTGATTGAAGACCCTGGTCTTAAGCGACTGTGGGATCGACGATTCAAAAATATGACGTAACCTCCCGAATGCCGCCCAGCCCAAACGTATTCTTCTTTTAGCCTCCTTCTCAAAGTTGTGCCGGTCAAGTTGTATAGTTTGGCCCAGGTAGATATATTCCTGCACAACTTCAAGTGGAGAGCCATTTACGACCACTGGTCTCGGGGATACATGACGGTTTGCCATAATTTTGGTCTTTTCAATGTTCATCCCGAGACCTACTTGTCTTGAAGAATCGCTCAGGCTGTTTAGCATCTCTTCCAAATCCTGCAGAGTCTCCGCCATGATGACAATGTCATCGGCAAATCGCAATTTGCCGACGACAATTTCAATCGAGCGTCTTGAAGACGTCCTCCAATGCATTGGTAAAGAGTTTCGGTGATATTACATCTCCCTGTCTTACCCCGCGATGCAATTGGATTGGTCTTGTGCTCTTATCTTGTACTTGGACGGTCATGGTTGCGGCTTCGTACAAACACTTCACCACCTGGACATACCGACAGTCAATTAGGCATCCCTGCATGGATTCCAGAACAGCCCAGGTCTCGATGGTATCGAAGGCTTTTTCGTAGTCCACAAACGCTAGGCATAGAGGCTGATTATATTCCTCGGTCTTCTGTATTATTTGCCTTAGTGTGTGTATGTGGTCTACGGTACTGAAGCCTTTTCGAAACCAGCCTGTTCCACGGGTTGGAAGTCATCGAATTTTCGGGCAAGACGATTCCTGATTACCCTCGAAAACAATTTGTAAACATGGCTTAAAAGTGAAATGGGGCGGTAGTTTTTCAGAAGAGCTTTATCGCCCTTCTTGAAAAACAGCACCACCACACTTCTGCTCCATGTCTTCGGTGTTATACCATTGTGGAGAATAGTTAAAATACACTTATATTATTTGTACATACTATTATCGTCATTTCCATAATACCCAAATTATTGGAACTTACAACAAACGAACTTTCATTATATTAACATTAGCATATCGGTGAAGCGAAGCCACAAATCTATCCCCTACGACAAACCAGCGCACCGCGCCTAAAGAAGTTTTCACTTCAAACAAATGTTTTTATCTTTCAAATAGAATATAAATAGATCCCCTTGTGGTGTGAATAATAATTTATATTCATTAACGACATAATAGTCTGTTAAGAAACATATCCACACACGTTTAGATAAATAATTTGCTTGTGTAATATAGTCAAATTTGTATACAATTCTCTAAAAAATTTTTTACAAATTCTATTTTACTTTTCTAGATATCGTGAGAATATAATAAGACTGCGTATCCTTATAAATGATCAACCCCAGTCACCATTGGAGCGCGCCGTCTGGTGGACGGAGCACTTGTTACGTCACGGCGGAGCTAAGCATCTGCGAGCCGCTGGCGCTAATATATCGTGGGTAGAATATTTGGAACTCGAATTAGTTTTTATTTTATTATTATTATTAATTTTTGTTTTCACTTTAATATATGTATCTATTTGTATGTTATGGAACTTTATAAAGAAATACTTTAGGGTTGATATTAAACGAAAGGTGACTTAGATTGTATGAATTAATTTTGTGTTTTTATAAGTATCTACTATGATGTATTATGTATGTATATTAATAGATAGGTTTAGTTATATACGTTTAATTATTCTTTTATTTATCTGTGATTTTACTCAATCAATTAACAGCCAATCGTGGTCCACTGCTGAACATAGACGTCTCCCAAAGTGCGCCAAAGCTCCCGGTCCATGATTAATTCCCGGTGATTGTACTCAAATTTCATAAAATCTAGATAACATAAAAAATACATTGAAATCTAAAACCATAATTTGTAATTACAAACAGGTACATTTATTTTTTTATTAAAAATTTTCGACGTCCGGTAGTTGATACTCCTCTGCCCCCGATAGCACAGTTGCAAAGTAGCAAAGTTGACGGACCATGCCTGAACTGCTTGGGTTCCCCATCTAATATAATAGCTCCTGCACAGACAAGTCTACCTTGATATGATGTAGTCGAAATCTTTCGGGAGAACATCATCATTTTGTTAATAATATCAAATAGTGAACTGAATGTGAATATTAGACGCGAAGCGTCTTATAATAGGTTGGCAGATTTTTGTTTTTTTTAATATTTTCTTCCTTCAGATAATATAAAATGTATAACATATTAGTGATTGAATAAAAATATAATTGTATGAAACATTTGTTTCATTAATTAATAATTAGAAACAATCATCGGGTTTCCAATCATATTTTTATACCAACTCAATGTGTGGCAGCACTGTGCATCAAAAAAAAAGATCTCAGTTTTTAAATTCAGAGATACGCTAGCTGAATCTATAGATTCGTAAAAGTGTTGTGTATTTGTATCACCATAATTTGCTATGTAGTAGTCATTCTAAATACATCTTGGTTTATATTCTGATTAAACTAATTACTTATTTAGAAGAATCTTATTGTAATATAAATGTGATATAATATATTCGATTAGGTAGGGTGAACAAAACATATACCTATATTTTGCAAATATATATATTCAACGACCGTAAATATAGTTATAATAATAATATCCTGGGACATTTTTCACACACGGCCCTCTGATCCCAAAATTAAGCTTGTACAGAGCTTGTACTATGGAAACCAGACAACTGATATACATATACTATTTTTTTTTTGTAAATACATACTTATATACACAAACACCTGTGTTTGTGTATACAAGTATGTATATGTCCTGACAGACATGTCTGTTTGTCAGGACATATACAAACACACACAACACAACACAAATATCTGTCCTGGGTGGGAATCGAACCCACAACCTTCGGCATCCACCAACCACGCCAACCGGCTCGTTGTGCGACTGTAAATATCTCCTGCATCCAGCTCTTTAATTCCACTAAAGCATAATTCTCACATTACTCAACATTATCATAATCAACATTGTTTCTCCAAATATTGTTACTATTGAAAAAATATATATGTATACGAAATATTTATTTTGCAAACCGTATTTATTGAGTCAAGTCATTGTCAAAATCTTTATTTAACAAAGAAGCATTACATAGAGTAATTTATATTCAATGTCATATCAATGACTTTTAATATGAGATTCTTATTCGGATCTCATAGTAATTATACTTAATCATAGTTTTTTTTATTTATCTATTTAAATAACAATACAAAAATTAACATAATGATAGCAGCTAAAAAAATAAGGTTTATACGTGTGCTGTCAATGGTCAGAAAATAAAATATGAATAATAATAATATATACTTGTATATATGTAATTTAAGATAATCCACTATCAGACAATCATTAAATAATAAAAATTGTAAATAGCGCTTGACCTACGTCTTCGCTCGCGTCACTCAGCATTGTTCTCTTAGAAACCAATTTCTAAGCTCTCTTCAAAAATGAAGGGTTTCCATACAAAAAATTCATTCCCTTTTTCACTACTTTAGGAGTTACATTTTCAAAAATCCTTCCTTATTAGTTAACGGGAGTTTAAAATAAAAAAATTAATTGTTTTGGTTTCGGTACCAAACAGCCATATTATCTTAAAAAAGGACAGTTATTTTGTAATCAGAGACAGACACATTAATTTTTTTAGAGTATACCTTTTAATTTAATTTATTATACACCTATATATTATACACACATATATGTTAATAAATTTGGGGTAATTTTTAATCATTCAACAATAGATCCAATGTCTTGTCGCTTATTTCATTAAAACAAAAGAAGAATTTAAAATTTGAAACTATAGAAATGATTTCATATAAAAATCTCATAATGTTTGTATGTTAATTTTATATTTTTGTTCGTCTCAATTTTAAATGCTTACAAAATGATTAACAAATAGTACCGAAAATTACTGGTGGTAGAGCTTTGTACAAGCTCGTCTGTGTAGGTACCACCCACTCATCAGATATTCTACCGCAAAAAAGCAGTACTTGGTATTGTTGTGTTCCGGTTTGAAGGGTGAGTGAGCCAGTGTAATTACAGGCACAAGAGACATAACATCTTAGTTCCCAAGGTTGGTGGCGCATTGGTGATGTAAGCGATGATTAACATTTCTTAAAAAGCCGATGTCTATGGACGTTGGTGACCACTTACCATCAGGTGGCCCATATGCTCGTCCGCCTTCCTATTCTATAAAAAACAAAAAATAGCACAGTTGTGAGAACAAAAGACTCTTTAGCGAAGATTTTGAGTTCAACCCCGTTCAAGAAATCTCCGCTGATAATTATAATGGTCGCCATGGCTGAAATGATCTTCGAGTTTTGTGCCTTTTTTCAGAATAGCTATTGATTTTGCTTGGTAATACGACCCTTGTCAAATTCCAGTATAAAAATGTTATATTTTTTTTTGTAAGACAAGCTTATTTTCCTCATTTATATAAGGTCAACCATGTTATTAAAAGTATGACTGTCTTAGAATAGGTTAATATAAAACAATATATCTAAATCGTTATAATAATACTAGCTGTATGTCCTGACTTCTTAAGCATTATATAATGATTTTATCTAAACCTATTTTTCAACCAATGAATTATAAACATTCGCAAACCGATCTATTAGCTATTATAGTAATGGCAATATGAGCGCGTGTATTATTTTATTTAAGCACCTCATAATGTTTTTTGAACTACCGGTTCGAATTGCAGTGTGTAAAAGTAAGTTATTTATTTTAATAATTTGTGACCAGTAAACTGCATTTGTTATTTTTAAAAATATAAATATATCGTGTCGGTTACTTTTTTGTAAATGTTTTGGAGATCTTTCAATTAGATCTATAAAACAAAATATAATAGTTTTAGCTCCGTAAATTACTATATTTACATTTTTTTTTTTTTTTTTTTCAGCCTTTTGCCGTCCACTGCTGGACGAAAGCCTCCCCCATAGAACGCTATATATTTACATACTATATTATAATATATGTTTGACATGCAATTATAAATTAAAATAATTTAGAAGTTTCATATTAATTTGATTAGAATATTTCTGTGACTTGTAGTAGAGCCACTTTTTCTTTAATCACGGAGCAAGGGGCGATTTGTTAAGAGAAGTGCTCACCTAGGTCACGAAAAAGTTCCCCAACAAGGCTCAGGTGGAATATTCCTCCCACACCATGGAACTTCATCCCCACAGATCCTTATTCTGGGCCACTAGCAGCGTCTCCTCGCTCCCTGGGCGCGTAGACGAGGGCCTACGTGCCCAGTTATATCTCACCCGACGCTCCGCAATTTCGGGCGATAAATACATGTAATAACCTTACTTAACATTGATACCTGACTGTACGTGGTCCTCACCATACATAACCATTGACACTGTAAAACTCGATGCTAACAATGGGAAAGATGAACACTAATTACACAGACTCATAAACTCTTCAAGCTGAAACAAAGCCCACAAATCACAATCGAAATATACTTTAGTCGAGTAGGCCCTTACAAGCACTTTCGGTTTGTCGATTCGCAAAAGCTGCCATCGGTGCGGAGTGATTCTAATTAAAAACGGTTGGTTTGTTATTAACATTCTTAATTTAAATTTAGAAAGATTGACATGACAGAAAAACGTATTCAGGGAGACGGAATGAATCAGAGGGGAGAGGCAAAATATTAAGAAAATAAGAATAGTAAGTATTGCTTTTTTGGTATTTGCGGTAGAATATATAATGAATGAGTGGTGGTAACTACCGTTTGGATTGGCACAAAGCCCTGCTACCGAGTAAAGTAAGTTTCCTTTTATGTCTATAGTTTTTTTTTTATATGCGCTGGGATGGCAAATGACTCTACTCCATCTGATGGTAAGTGGTAGTAGAGTCCAAACGTGACGACGGCCAGTACAGTCGAGAATAATGTTCTGTACTAGCCGTCCCTGCCTTGCCGGCCCGCAAGATACCTCTTCACGCCTCGTTTGAAGGAACCCGGGTTGTAAGAGGAGGGGAACACGTGAGCTGGTAAGGAATTCCATTTTTTGGAAGTGCGACAAAGAAAGGAGTTGCCAAATTTCTTTGTTCGCGATGGAATTGATGTCACAGTTAGGCGGTGACATCGAGAACCAGCTCGCGTGGACTTAAGAAGGAAGGGGGAAGCAGGAATTAGAGAGAATAATTCCTCAGAGCACTCGCCGTGATACAGTCGATAGAAAGCGCTCAGTGCTGCTATCTCGCAACGCAATTGTAAAGGTTCAAGGGTGTTTGTGACCTTTATGTCGCCAATAATGCGTAATGCACGTCGCTGCAACCGGTCCAAGGCCTCCAGTAGGTACTCAGCGGAGCCATCCCAAAGGTACGAGCAATATTCAACGCAAGACCGTACCTGTGTTTTGTATAACAGACACAGTTGTTGTGGCGTGAAAAAACGCCGCACATTGTTCAGAACTCCGAGTTTCCGTGAAGCTGTTTTTATAAAAGCCTCGATGTAATCCCTTGGACTAAAGTCGCAGCGAACGTCCATCCCCAGCATGGCGATTTTGCTTTGTATCATCAGCGGTGTGCCACAGTAGGAGGGAAGAGGGGAAAATGGTGACTTTTTCGCTGTGAGAGCGCATACCTGTGTTTTCTTGGCATTAAACTCAACAAGATTATCAGAACCCCATTTGGCGATGAGCTCTAACGTCCTATCGAGTTCAATGACAAGATTCTTCCGCCTCTCCTCATTTTCCGCCCACCCAGCCACTGCGCGTCCGTGGTATCCACCATGCACTGTACTATCATCTGCATAGCAATGTATGTTCCCAAGAGAGAGCATATCATTGATATGCAAAAGAAAGAGTGTGGGAGATAGCACAGATCCCTGGGGGACCCCAGCATTCACTACATAGAATTGTGAAGCGCAACCATCTACTAAAACACGAAGGCTACACTTGTGTAGGAAGCTGGCAATCCAGGTGCATAGCTGAGCAGGCAGACCATATGCCGGTAGCTTGGAGAGAAGACTTCTGTGCCAGCCCCTGTCGAAAGCCTTGGAGATATCGAGGCTGACAGCCAACGATTCTCCATGCTTGTCGATAGTTTCACCCCAGAGGTGTGTTTAGCTAGAAGATCACCTGTGGACCGTTTTGGTCGAAACCCGTACTGACGATCATTAATTAGACAGTGATTTTTTAGGTAATGGATCAGTTGGTTGTTTAGAATCCGTTCCATCACCTTACAAAGTACTGAGGTGATAGCTATTGGTCGATAATTTGCCGGGTCAGACCGATCCACTTTTTTGGGATCCGCTTTGCACATTAGCTCTTCTCCAAGCCTCCGGCACACATCCCGAAGAGAGAGAAAGTTGGAAAAGGCGCGTTAACACAGGAGACAGCTCCGCCGCGCACTTCTTCAGCACTATGGCTGGTATTCCATCGGGACCGCTAGCTTTCCGTATATCAAGTGATTGCAGCTCCGCACGCACATCACGTTGCTTGATTTTGATGTCAGGCATCGTGTGGCTACATAAAGGTATTGTTGGTGGCAGCGCACTACAATCATCGATCACGGAGTTGTCGGCAAAGAGTTTAGCCAGGAGATCGGCTTTCTCCTGCGGACTGTGAGCTAGCGATCCGTCCGGATTTCTGAGTGGTGGCAGCGAAGGTTGGCAGAAATTGTTTTGCACAGACTTGGTCAGACGCCAGAAGCTACGGGAGCCCCTAGGATGCGAAACAAGGTCATGACCAATCTGTACAATGCGCTGTGCATCCGCTCTCGTGTATGCCTTCCTACAGGACTTGGAGTTTTTATTGTAGTTTGCTTTCAGTGAGTCAATGTTAGATGCCCCGCTAACGCAGCCGTTGATCCACGCGCGATATGCCGCCTGCTTAGATGATACAGCGTCGGCACATTCACGAGTGAACCAACGGTTACGCGTACCCCTACTGATGAGATCTGAGCTAGGAATTTAGTATTTCATTCCTAACATGATCTCATCAGCAACAGCAGCGGCAGTAGCTGTCGGGTCATTCCCACTGAAGCAACGTTCCTTCCAAGGGACTGACGCATAGTAATCGCGCATACCGTCCCAATCTGCCGACTTATAGTGCCAAACGCGACGTTTGCATACCGCTGATGGCGGCAGCGTGGCTTGTGGCACTTTGGTAGGTATAAGGCCGTGATCCGATGAACCAAGTGAAGCTTGAACCACAGCCTGATATTCCACCGGGTGATAAGTCAGCAGAAGATCCAGTGGAGAAGGCGCTTGCCCATCAATGTCTGGGATCCTGATGGGCTGATCAACCAGTTTGGTCAAGTCGTGTGTGAGAGCGAAAGCATGTGCAGTTCTTCCAGCATGGTCTGTTTTGAGGGATTTCAACCATGATTCATGGTAAGTATTAAAATCCCCAAAAACACCAATTCCGCGTTAGGAAACTGCTCTTGCGCAGCAACTGCCACCCGACTAAGATGGTCAAATAATCGGCTTGTTTCCAAGTCACCATTGTGGGATCTGTAGAGGCACACGTAGACTCGACTCTGACGAACCAGGTCTACACGTACCACCAACATGGAGAAGGAGGGGTCCTCCAAGCAGCGCAATCGGTGACAACAAATATCCGCCCTGACGAACAAGCATACTCCGGCTTTCGCTTTGAAAGATTTTTCAAGCATGTAGCCGGGATAGTTAAGGTAGCTGGTGTTGGCAGGGCGGAGTATTTGCGTCTCCGTGAGAAACAACATTGCTGGCCGTGCTGTATCGAGATGGTGGTGGACAGCGTTAAGGTTAGCGTAGAGTACTCGGATGTTAGAGAACTCGACCTCAAACAGCGTGGGTATGGTGGGGGTGTGCTCCGCTGAACGACCATTATTTCTTAGTTGCGCTACCATTTGGAAAAATAAGAAAAAGAGACGTGAAGCGAGTGACGTATTGCCACGATAGGGATGGGCAAAGTATGGAGGCGTGTTTCCCCAAGTGGTTGCCAAAAGGGAAAATATACTGATCCGCCGGACGGAAGGGCACCCGAACCCCACCGGAAGTGGCCGCCGGGACCCCACCAGTGGGGCAGCCTCGCGAGCTGGTTAGGCACGCTCGGGCCCCTGTACTCTGCCACGGGCGGCTAGCGAAACAGCCGTTTATTCTGATCTCCCTGTCCAGCAGGTCAATACAGTTTCCCCCGGCATTGGGTCAACAGCCGTCTCTACTGGACCAACACCCATCGCGGCAATACTCGCTCGGGCACTGGCTGTACGCTGGCTGACCTCGAAACGCGGCTGCAAGCCACTTCACGAGTTTTTCACCATGCGTACGGTGGTAACAAGACAGGCGGATGTTAGCATCCTACCACCAGATGAGCAGATGGTCGCTCAGATATCCCTTAGTCGCCTCTTACGACACACATGGGAAAGAGAGGAGCAGTGAAATATATTCTTTCTCCGTCACTGCACGGATAAAAAAGTTTGTGTAACTACAAAGTAATAATCTTTATTAAAATTAGAAGCAACTTGCTTTTTACATATACATATAATTTCACCGTGAAATATATTAAGACCTAATTAAAATTATTTGACACGTATGAAAAACGTTACTGCCTCTGATTATTATAATTGAATTTTCTTGCAGTAATAAAATAAATTCCTTAAAACTTTAATTCCAAGAACCAACCAATATATCTCTTTTAAAATTTAATGTTACAGTTTCTAGAATGTTAGTGAGAAATAACACAGCGACCAAGCAAGTTTTCTGTAAGACATGATCACATAACACAAGCGTTTTGTTTTAAAATTAAACTTTACTTATGTATTTTACAAAATATTTTGATATTTTATATTATAATGTGTGGGGTTTTAAATTTTATATCGATTGCCTACGGGCAACGCCTTTGTAAATCCCACTACGGTTATGATTTCGAAAATATCACCAATTTAAAAACAATTAAAAAACAATTAGCTTGCTGCTAATTGTTTTTTAATTCCTATTACTATTACTTATATTTATATTAGTACATTATAGTAAAGAAACAGCTTGTGAATGTCCCATTGCTGAGCTTGGGCTTCCACTCTTTTTGAGGAGAAGGAGCTTATTAAAACAACGCTGCTCCGATGCTGGTTGGATACATATATGTCAGAATTTCATCTGAAATAATATGCAAATGTAGATTTCCTCACAGTGTTATTCACTGTGCTTGAAAGGAATTATACACACAAATTAAGCACATAAAATTCAGTGGTGCTTGATTGGATTTGGAAACATAATCTTCGGTACTTGAAAAAATAATAAGAAAAAAACATGTATATGATTTGCATTTAGCATAATCTAAAAAATGTCTCAATGAGCATTTCATGTAATAGTAATAATAATAATATACTGAGACATTTTTCACACACGGCCATCTGAACCCAAATTAAGCTTGAACAGAGCTTGTACTACGGAAACCAGACAACTGATATACTACATATACTATTTTTGTTTTGCAAATACATACTTATATAGATAATTACACCCAGACTCAAGACAAACAGACATGTCCATGCCCACAAATGTCTGTCCTGGGTGGGAATCGAACCCACAACCTTCGACGTGAAAGGCAAGTGTCCACCAACAACACCAACCGGCTCATCAATTATTTAGCGTAATCTAAAATACATCTCGATTTGAGTATTTTATATAAATGCTTATAATCCCATTAAAATTGTCTAGATACGTACCCTTTTACTTACTAGAGGTAACATTTCGTGACAGAAACTTTTACGAAATTCTTATATGAAAAGCACTTTACTCACGGCTTCGCTCGCATCATCGTTAAGAATTGCTAAATACCGATTTCCTTATCCGATCTTTCTTCAAATATAAAGGATTTTCACCTAAACCTTGTTAACCGTAAAATTTCAATTTTTTTTTTGGTACTAGCCCCAGTACTTTGTGCTGTGCTATATATCATACCATACTCAGTCAGTTATTCTTTTATAAATGACTGACTCAGTATAATATATATATAAGAAGACAACTTGTTTTGTATACAGATACTTTTTTAAGATATTGTGACATATATTTAGTTTTGTAGTAATAATAACTTCACCAAAATAATTTATTTATTTTACTATCAATTTGTCTTATTTATAACTGACATTTAAATATCAATTTTTGTTTACTATTTATTGATATCGAGTTGTTAAAGTTATTTTCACGTGTTTTAATATTGTTTCTAAATACTTAAGTAATTTTTAAGAAAAACATCGTGAGGAAACCTGCTAAAAATGAAAATGTGTATCGGCCAATCCGCATCGGAGTAGCGCCGTGAAGTAAGCTCCAAATCTCAGCCATTAGACATTTACTTTACTTTTACATATTTTAAGAACACAACTGCGTAAGTGAAAGAAGTATTTTTGAAAATAAATATGCTTAAAAATATATGTGTATATTTAGATATGCAGCATCAAATAAAATTCCAAACTTGTGTAAAGATTGAGTAAGTAGGTAAGTAACAGCCTGTAAATGTCCCACTGCTGGGCTAAGGCCTTCTCTCCCTTTTTGGGGAGAAGGTTTGTAGCTTATTCCACCACGCTGCTCCAATGCGGGTTGGTGGAATACACATGTGGCAGAATTGCGATGAAATTAGACACCGGTATGGTTTTCTCACGATGTTTTTCCTTCACCAAAAAGCACGAGATGAATTACAATCACAAATTAAGCACATGAAAATTCAGTGGTGCTTGCCCGGGCTTAAACCCACATTCATCGGTTAAGATTCACGCGTTCTTACCACTGGGCCATCTCGATAAAGATTTAGTGATAAACTTTAACTTGTGAAATGTGTCAGGCGCCTGATCGCAATAAATAGCAATAACATTTTATAATTTAAGTGATGTTATGAGCAAAAACTGGTAAGCACTAGCTAATCTTTCCAGATTCATATGAGTAAAATCAGTATCTACATAAAATGTTTATATCATAATGCATATAACTATTGGTAACCGTGACGTTCAGTAAAGCACACAGTCGGTATGTCTTTTTTCGTAACAACCATCGTCATATTTCAGCCAATTTACACAAAATATTAATAAATTTTACGCTTAGTAATTGACGAGGAAGGCTCCTCGTGAATTACTTCGTCCATTGGTGAAAACCGTATAAAAATCCGTTTAGTAGGTTTTGAGTTTATCGCATCCAAAATGAGAAAAATTTAGACAAAACTCATTGTGAGTTTGATCAGCTTACAGTACAAAGTAACACCGTTTTTCAGGCGTTCGCCTGAAAAACGGAAAATGAGACAGGGGTCGAACAGATTCATTTTGTCCGAATAACAATATATTAAGAAAGTTTTTTTTTCATATGTTATATTTAATTACGAACATGTGCGGTGAGGCAGCATCGAACATTGTTATTTGGGGAAAAAATATTTTGTAATGTAAAAACACAATAGAACACATATTGTGTAGGATACATTACGGCGTACGTTGCAATCGCGTTATCATAACCTTTATCGCTGAAAAACTTTGTATCTACGATAAAACTCACGCTATTAAGAGCGCACATAACGCAAGCCAAATATCAAAAAAATACCCGCGCGTTCCATACACGCCACTTTCGGTACGTGATCCTTATTTTTGTATAAAATATATAGACGGTTGGGTATATCGGCTACCTGGTGGCAAGTGGTTCCTTAAATCCCTAATATATTACCGACTGCCTCATTGGTCTAGTAACTTGATCTAAAGCCGCAGACCTGGAGGTCTGAGGTCGGGTCAATAAAAAGTTATTGGGTTTTTCTGTCTCTCTAGAAAATTCTCAGTAGCAGCCCGGAGTCTGGAATTTGGAAGTGTGTACACTCCCGTGCCTCGGAAAGCACTTAAGCCCGTTGGTCGTGCGAATCTCTCTTGAGATTGGCCACCGTGGCCGAAATCGGTCTGGAGGACATTATAATATATTACAGGAGGGCATTATAATAATTACACAAAGCCAACAAATACCATTTCAAATACACCACACATTTCTATTTCAAGTGTAGTCATTAGTCATCAAATATATTGTGTTTATCTAAAGAAAATAATTCTTTATTTTTTAATTTTAATTGGTATTATATTATTGATATAAATAAAATGTAAAAACAAAAAAAATCTGTTCTTTTCATTATCTAGCGTACAATATTGTAATTGATTTGATAATTTGATTTGTATATAACATCCAATTACGAAATAATAAGGGGTTATTTTTATTCATTTTCACGTAACCGAAACCAATGTACACATATATATATATATATATATATATATATATATATATATATATATATATATATATATATATATATAATAATGAATATTATCGTCTAAATATTGTTGATATATATTATATATATATATATATATATATACATAGAAGTAAATTCAATCAAAACTATTAATTTTTTATTTACCGAATCAACAATATTTAGACGATAATATTCATTATTTGTTTTCTTAAAATATATGCAAAATAGGCATACAAATGTAATCGAAATAAAAAAAAACAAATAACACTAAAAAAGACAATAAGCATGATTTTTTATTTTATTTTATTCAGAAAAAATAAAAATCTATTTGAAATATATGACGCGATAATAGTTCCTAAACGCATTTATGTGAAATCATAATAACGCCTATATTTATATTTAGTATTTAATAGAAGGAAAGAAATAAAATGTTTTTCCGCCCGCAGCTTCGCCCGCGTGTGAGAGAGATGTAGTGTACTCTAGTCCTTTTCTGTGCCCCTGTTAAAATGTATGGAAAATTCCATGATTATCATAACATAACAAAAAAAACCTATAAACTACCTCACTTTCGCATTTGTAATATTAGTTAGAATTATATATTTTTCTATTATTTATTATACAAAGAAAAAACTGTACTTTGATACTTTAAATTAAACAATTAATGATTTAATATTATAACTATAATATACGCACTAGAAATAAACAGATACTAAATAAATTACAAAAGAAATTAATTAAAAAAGACATAAGACCCGTTAATCGTGCAAAAAACTAAATTACATATAACTAATGATGATTTGAAATATATAATATAAAGATATATAGTTAAGTACTTACCATGATGATGTACCAGTTATTCCCGTACAGATGACGGTGACTGGAACTTATAAGTAAAATTAAGTTGACGTTACACAGGAGCGCTGATTGTTGCTTCAAATAATGTTCAGGCGCTCGAACAATTTCTTATCTAACATCTATATAAAATGAAAGTGTATGTCTATGATTTCAAAATAACTGACTCTTTTTAAATTAAAATTTGAGGCTAAGGCTGCTATGAAAATAATAATTGAAATATTTTTATGTGTAATTCAAATATGCGTTGTGTACATTAAATATCTTAGGCAATCCTTATCCTAAATTCAAATGTCGACAAACTCCCGTCCCCGTGGAAATTAAACTCAAATAGGATATTCGTATGTAACACGGCTATGGATCCAAATTCAATTTTGAATATATTTTAAATAACATATTATATATTTTGTTTGAAATAATCCATTACTATAAATATTATACATACGTATTTAAATAATGACTTAAACTGGTACTTTGGGCAAGCAATTGGTGTTGAAATTATATTAATTGCGAGGAACAATATAATTGTCAAACAAAATATAATATAACATACTGGATACTGTATATCGTTAATTGACTTCCTGGTTGGCCAAATATAAAGAAGATATCATCATCATCATATTTTGAATTGAAATTAGACTGTGAAGAATATTTAAAGACACAATTTTTGGTAATAACTAGCGGAACAATTTTGAATGGAAATCAAAATACTTTTTCAGCTGGTTTGTGTTCAATTAAAACTATTAGACTCCTACTATAAATCAATTATAAAAAATAAACGTATAAAGTAGCACGTAAAAATCCCATTGCTGGATGAAGGGCTTCTTATCTCTTTAGCAGCAAGTGTGGAGCTTAATACCTCACGTTAATCCAGGGCGGGTCGGGGTGTATGGATGTGGCCGAAGGTGTTACGTGACACTTGTAAGTTTTGTGACGTTTACCGTTCAGCTGTAGTTTTCTTAGATCTGAACTCGTAACCATTGCATTCATATGCTTTGTCCACTGACTCACCTCGGGTGTATTACACCTAAATGATTTTTAATATGTATAGTAAACGAATAAATATATGTATTTATTAAATAAGTTAAGTTGCTATCCTGATTTATATGTACTTAAATATAAATTCGAAATATGATGTTAGTTGACTAATCTAAATATTCGCTGTACGATATGATGACGAGCAATTAATTTTTTTTTTTTTATAGAATAGGAAGGCGGACAAGCACATGGGCCACCTGATGATAAGTGGTCACCAACGCCTTTAGACATTGGTATTGAATGTCATCCATCGCTTACATAGCCAATGCACCACCAGGAAACCTTGGGAACTAAGATTTTATGTCCCTTGTGCCTGTAATTACACTGGCTCACTCACCCTTCAAACCGGAACACAACAATATCAAGTATTGCTGTTTTGCGGTAGAATATCTGATGAGTGGGTGGTACCTACCCAGACGAGCTTGCACAAAGCCCTACCACCAGTTAAATAATGAGGATACCTAAGAGAAAAATTGGAGAAAAGGACTTGACTAGTAACCAATGAGATCAGATAAAGTACTTGAGAATACAAAAAAATTGTCTTCTAAAAATAAATAAGAACAATTATTTTTTAGTATAAATTTTCTACCTTTCATTTTGATCATTTTCTTTTGACTTTATATTATCTTTAAATACGTATTTCAAAATTAATTAAAATGACTGGACACTTGTGAGGAGATATATAAGAAGAGAAATGCCACATGCTTTTAGACGTCGTGTTTTTTCTATAAATGTATTTAGGCCTATTTTATTTTTATTTTAGTTTTAATTATAGAATATATGGATAACTATTATTGTAAAAAGAATTAATTATAATAACAAGATAAATAGATAAAATTAAAGGCACAAAATTCAACATTAGTAACAATCAATAATATCTTAGAAGTTTCGTTGTCACAATGATGATGTAGATATGATACTAGGTATAACTTTTAATTAATTTATTTTGTGAAATAACGATTTAAAACTACCTACCCGTAAGAATCTATTTAGTAAGTCTTTAAATGTCCCATTGCTTCTTAGAATATTTCGAATCTATTCGCGACGCTGCACCAATGCGGGTTAGTGGATACAAATATGGCTTTTGTTTTGTTTATCGACACATACAGCTTACTCACTATGTGGAATACATTACTGATTCCTGGTTTGAATCTGTTCCCTCTCGGCATAAGTCCATATAAATAAAGCATATTTGCTATTTTAATTTTGAATCGAAATACCAGTCTATATCCACCTCCCCGCATTAAAGCAGCATATTGGAATAAATTCTATAATAATAATAAATTCTATACCTTCTCAAAAGGATAGCCTAGCAGGAGGACATTTTCAGGCACTAACTTTACTTTATTAACAGTGAAAGTGTCTTGTCTTACCGTTATTTGGTCATTGGCTCGTCTCGCTCGCTCACCGTCGTAATCGGAAAAAATGGTATATGTTAATTTCCAATTGGATCGTTAAGCAACCTTCAATAACATATTATCTAGTTTAATATGACGTAATATAAAAAAATACAAATTAAATTTAAAACAAAGCTATAAAATGTAATTTTAAATGGAATATTTTAAAAGAAATTAAAAAAATATTCGTTTTATTGAACGAAACGGCAGATTCACCGACATTACTTACCTGTATTTATTAGGGTCGCCCTTTAAAGGGTCGGAGAAACTTAAGATTTTATACAAAAACAGTAAATAACAGTTGCGCACGCTTGAATAAAATTCCCTTTATTTTCCTAAAACTAAGGCGAAGTTCAAAACTTTGTACGGTTAACATTATTACATTCAGCTCTAAGTCGTTTTGTTACAAAAATAAGCTAATGTTTTACAACGAGTACACATATACATCGTATAGAAATCGGATATACGTTTATGAAAAGCCTTTTCACAGAAAGGCAGCTCAAATTATTTATATTTAAAAATCACAATAGCTTTTGTTTTAAAAAAAACTTTTCCTATTATTTTATTTATCAGAATATATCAGAATATGCATTGATATTCAAGTAGATGATATTTATAAAAAAAAATGAATATTAATGTTTTTTACGAGTAAACGAGCGGGTGGATCACCTGATATTAAGTGATTACTGCCCCCTGTCATTCGCAGAACCAGAAAAACTGGCAGTTCGTTGCTGGATTTTTAGGTATCACTTCATCCGTCTCATGAATAATCCGATATTGTAATTTATTAAACTAATATTATAGACTTTATATTATAAGGTAATAGTAATCATTACATATCATTACTGCTAGATAACTCAGTGCAACCACTCTGTGTTGGAGTTACTATCACAGTATTATACAAACGGGCTATATAAATAGTAAACTAGTTTTCGCCTGCGTGTTAGCTGGAAGGCAGGTGTTGGCCCTATATCTTTTTCTGTCCCCCTCAAAGTTTGAAGATGTAAAAGCGTTTTGTTTTTCTTTAATTTTGTTAACATAAATGTGGGCATTTTTTTAATAATTTTCTCGTGAGTGAAGTGTAACGTCTGGCCAATTTCAGGAACAAGTCAAATTTATCGGACATACCTCAATTTCTCCAACTTATGAACAAACACAGATACACACTTTATTCCCTTGCTCTAATAGTCCGAGGGGCAATCTGACGCAACGAACTGGACTACGCGTATTTTAAAGAACGAGCTTGTCAACATTTCCATACTTCTATCTCCAGGCTGTTTGTAACTTCCGATTTGTGGACGAAACAAAACAAACAAATGACATTAATATTCCAGAGTTTAAACGAGATACGGCTTTAAGCTTGTCACAAATGCACGATGTAAAGCCCTACTATATTTACCTTCTAATACGAGTACATCTTCACCTCCCTCGACGATATAAATTAAGAGCGAAACAAAAACGTCTTAGACGATAATTAATTAATTTCAAGTATTATTAAGTAGCGTAAGCAGCTTAAGTTTCATATTATTAAGGAGATACTCGTTAGATAGTGAAAGGGAATCATACGTTTTAAATAAATCAATAATAGAGACACGATGGTCCAGTAGCCCGAGCCCAAACAAGCACCACTGAATGTACCGTGCTTAATTTTTGTTTTATCAACATATCGTGTTTAGTGATAAAAAAAACCTCGTGAAACCTCATGTGTCGGGTGACAATCGGCCACATGTGTATTCACAAGCCCGCATTGGAGCAGCGTCAAGGAATAAGCTCCAAACCTTCTCCTCAAATTACTGTAGGCCTTAGCCCAGCAGTGGGACATTAGATATAGATCCCATAATCGAAACGGCTTAAGTTTAATAGCTTTATCGTAAGTTTGTATTTCTGCTATAATTTCAACTTTTATATTTTTTTAATCTATCTTTGTTTGACTAACTGACATATCAACGTAAAGCACAAACTATTGGGGCTGGCGACATGAACATTTTCATAAGGGTTGCTTTTACCACAGTAGGTTAACACTAAGGAAGGATTTTTGAACATTTAACCCTTAAAGTAATAATAAAGGCAATATTACTATGAATGTAAATATTAATAATAATAAATCCTAAATTTTTGAAGAAAGAGCGATGGAAATTGTTATTTAGCAATTCAGAATTGTGAATTGCAAAGTGGGCAGAGCGCTAGTATTTAATCAATAGTTTATACCACCAGACTTATAACGCAATTTCGATGTTAACCCTTGCAATAGAAAAAAATACCTATTTACTTTAATGAAGGTCATTAAATTGATTACTAAAATGTCTAAAGTTTTATTTCGAACATGTATCCAACACACCATGTTTAATCATTAGAATCAACTTAAATGTTATCGTAATGCGTCCGATTCTTGGAATTCTAAACTCATACTACCCTTCTTTACTTTTAGAGCCGTTATATTTTCGTAGTAGGATGCATTTCTGTATCGATTTGTATTTAGTACAAGAACATTAAATTCATGCCTGTCATGACAATTGTCTAAATTGAAAGCGAGTGACTACGAAGCGCATACTAAAAGCTTATCCGAAAGGTGCTGCGATATTTGGTTACTATATATATATATATTGGTTTAGTATATTTATATTATATTATTATTTATATTATATTTATATATATATATATATATATTGGTTTAGTAGTTTTTTTCAGCTTTTACAAAAATTTCTCTTTTATAGACTCGTTTTAATCATAATAACTTAACAATAGAATTAAACATATCAACCTTATTGTTGAAAGATTGCAAATATGTATATAATGTAATTATAAATAATTGTTGTTGTATTGGTGTTGTAATTAAAATTGAAATTATGTATGAAATCACCAAGTTATTTGTTATGTATGACAAAACAAATAGTTTGGTACAAATTATCTGTTTTGAAGACGGAAGCCGGTAGGTTAATTAACACCTTAATGACTATTAATAAACCTGTACAGTTGGGCCCATTGGATTTCAAAATTATAATTTTGTTATATACTCAATTAAACTTGATTATATACTCAAGGGGCGCAAGTCAGTTGGGCTGTACATACTAAAGCACAAATGTACTCTCTATTTCTTCACTCTCATAATATATTAATAATCTTATCAGTCATAATCAGCCTCTTTTAAATAATAATCACTAAAAATTTCGAAAGATTGCTGTTGAAAATGACCACGAGCTTGTTCGAAATCACATCAAGACGAACACTCACTTTTTAATTTCAAGAAGACTTTCTTAGGACACAATGCTTAGATTGCCAACTCGAAAACTAGACTGGCCGTGTTGGATTATATTATTATCGAATTATTATGAGATCAAGGTTTAAGCGAGAAAAAAACCCATCATCAAGACTTGCATAGTGAAATTTTCATTTAACTATAGCTTTTATATTGTTTGTTATTAATACTAGTTTTTATATCTATATCATATGTTGCTTATCTTATATATATTTGGGTATATATTTTTTTTTATTTTTTTTTTTTTATTTTTTAGAACTACCAACAAAAGATACAATAATTCGTGTACAGCAGTAATTTTTAGTAATACATTTCAATTGTTCTTTTACTTACAGGTAATTACAGCATGCAATTTGTTATAGGCAATCATCGACTAACAGAGTTACATTAATAAAAATAATAGATATTCATTTGCGTAAAAAAACATGCTTACAAAATACAGGATTTATCTTAATTTATGTAAAAAATAAAAATTGTAAAAAAGGAAAAAAAGCTAATAAAACTATATAAGAATTCCATTGAATAATCAAAGTAACAAAGTAATGGTGTCAAAAAATTGTTCACAAGTATTTAAAAAAAAAATTTCACGATATAAAATAAAAACACAGAAAAAAGCAGATAACATAACATCATAACTATTTATTTATATTCTATGCAAAGTGTTTTAGATGTGAGGCAATTTTATTTTTAAAGGAGTAGTTACTATCATGCAAGATGTCTAGTTCATTGATACCAGTCGATAGCTCGTTATACATCCTAGCTAGTCTGTTTATTGGTGAATTTTTTCCTAGGTTGGTTTTTTGTTTAGTTGTTACAAATAACGGTGACTCGTATCTAGGTATTCTGAAAGGCACGTTAAAACCAATCATAGAGAGGATTTGTGGGCAATCAATTTTATTATTTAATAATTTGTGTAGAAACGTTAGATCTAAAAGTTTTCTTCGACAATTCAAAGACAGTAAGTGGTAGTTATTAAGTCGGTCCTGGTACTGTTCGCCCCTCAAGTTATTAAATCTATAATGTAAAAATTTTAAAAACTTCTTTTGCACTCTCTCGATTGTATCAATATGAATTTTATATTGAGGGCTCCAAACAACAGAACAGTATTCCAGTTTACTTCTAACCAAGGAGTTGTAAAGAGTTATGATTGTATATGACTTATGTAGCTCCTTAGAGTTTCTCAAAATGAATCCCAATGACTTGAATGCGGATGTTGTAATGTGTTCGACGTGAGTATTAAATTGAAGCTTCGAGTCCAAAATAACTCCTAAATCTCGAATAGTTTGCACCTTGTTTATAGTAATACCAGATATATTGTACGCACTTTCTATAGTGTTTCTTTTTCGTGTAAACTGAATATGGTAGCACTTCTTGATGTTTAATTTCATTTTATGTAATTTGCACCAGTTTTCAAGGCGATCAATATCTTCCTGTACTATTGTCACGTCATTGTGAGTTTTAATAGTCTTTGTTATTTTTAAATCATCAGCATACAAGTAGGCTCTAACGTGTTTAAATATTAAGAGTAACTCGTTTATAAATATATTAAAAAATATTGGACCTAGATTTGATCCCTGTGGTACTCCTGAATGTGCAATGTATGGAACTGACTGATATCCATCAATAACTACTGTAGATGGGCGTGCGTTAATATAAGAGGTGCACCACTTTAGTAAGGTGTCAGTTATACCGAACGATCTCAATATCTCCAATAATATAGAGTGATTAACCGTATCAAAAGCCTTCGAAAAATCTGTATAAATTGCATCAATTTGTTCACCCTCATCTACAGCTCTAACTGTTTCTGTAACAAAGGTGACAAGGTTGGTATTAGTAGATCTTCCTGATACGAATCCGTGCTGATTACTATTTATATGGGATTTAAGATAATCTGCTAAATTATAATGTTTTCTATTAAAATAAATTAAATGGCTTTCGAAGACCTTTGCCACAGCTGACAAGATTGATATCGGACGATAATTTTCGACGGAAGCGGGATCATTGCTTTTAAACACAGGTACAATTCTCGCCTCCTTCCAAACTTGTGGAAATATTCCTGTATTTAAAGATGTATTAAAAATGAGATACAATGGAAAAGATAAAGTAGACGCACACATTGAAAGGAAGTAGGGAGATATGTTATCTGGTCCTGCGCCTTTATTATGATCAAGCCTCTTTAATTTTTTTTCGATGTCGCCTTTTGATAGGTATATATTACCAACGTAAGTTTTGGGATCAGGTGCACAGTAGTTTGATGTGTTGTCATTTACATAGACGGAGGAAAAATACGCTGCAAAAATATTCGAAACATCTTGTTTATTTTTTGCTTCGACATTTCCATAGACCATCGATGTAGGGTAGGCGCTAGAATTTTTACGCTTGTTTTTGAAATGCGTCCAAAAATACCGAGGATTCTTCGAGATTGCATTTTCAATCATCGTTATGTAATTGTCATAACAATGTTTGATCAATTTGTTACAGTCTTTTCTTAGGTATTGAAATTCTATTTTATCCAATGGGTTGTTATACTGTTTTAATTTAATATGGAGCTTATATTTTCTTTTTAGGCATTTTATTAAGGTGGGTGTAAACCAAGATGGATAAGACTTTTGTGACACAGGTTTTTTCGGGACGTATTTATTAATAGTTGTATATAGTATGGTATAAAACCTATCTACCATTTCATTAACATTATCGAGACAATCCTTGAATTCTTGAAGCCAATCAACATTGTTAAGAGATGCCAATATGATGTCATAATCGGCTTTAAAGAATTGATATTTGTTTTTTGAATTATTTTTTGAAGAGGGAGATTTCGAAGGTATTTTTATAATTACATCTAGAGGAGGATGGAATGTATCGATTTTACGTAATGGAGATAAGCTCTCATTTACACTCATCATGTCCCGGTCACAGAGAACATAGTCCAGCAAATTGTGTTTAATATTTTTTACGTTGTTAAACTGATATAGCGAATTAAAGTCAAAAAATTCCTTAAATATATTTTTAAGCGATGAGTTATTTGAATGAGTGTCAGGGATCAGCACAGTATTTGGTTCATTCCATGCTAATCCGGGTAAATTAAAGTCTCCAATAATTACCGTAGCGCAGTGGTCGCCATAATTATTAGTTATTATATTACTTGCCTTGTCAATAAATACTTCTAAAAAGCTTTGGTTTAAAGGAGGAGGAAAATACACAGCACAAAAGTGTATTTTTGTTAAGTGATTCCCAGAATAGATTTCTATAGAGACCCAGAGATCCTCACAATCGGTCTCCAGCTCAAAACACCGACGCGATGGAAAGCTTTTTGAGATTGCTATAAGGACACCACCACCAGTTTTCTTATGAGAGTACTTGCATGTTTCTCTGTCACGCCTATAAATAAAATATCTATCATCAAATATTTCATTATCAGAGACATTGCTGTTAAGCCATGTTTCGGTTAAAATAATAACATCATAATTATTACTTAATACTTCGCGATTTACATCTTGCAAGGTAGTATTTATACCCCTAACATTCTGATAATAACATAATAACGAATCGTATTTTACAAATTATAACCAACTCTTTTAATTAAGAAAACATACAAAATTAATATTACGATAAATTCTTAAGAATATCAATATTTTTTACATAAACGTATTCCGTATTTTCAGTTTTGCGCATATATACTCGTCCATTCTTCACCCATACATAGCGGTATCCAATTTGTTTTGACTTTAAACGTGCTTCAGCATGCAGGGCTTTTATGTCAGGAGGAAGATGTTCACATACATAAACAGGTTTTTTGTCCCCGCTAATTCCTAGGTGACTCGTATTCAGTTTTTCTTTGTTATTGCCCGCTTTTTTATTAAATGATATGACAGCCGCCAAAAAACTATCTCTAGTTCTTATTGTACTAAATTTCACCAGAACCGATCTTGGGCGTGGGCTATCCTTATTGATTTTCATAATCCTCGTACAAGTTTGTATGTCATTATCGTTTAAGTTACATTTCACGGTGTTAGCTATTTGTTTTACAGTAGTTACAAGATTTTCTGACCTGAATTCTGGGATGCATTGTATTTCTAGATTATATGCCCTAGATTGTTGTTCAAGTAATGCGAGTCTAGAATGAAGATTTGAAATGTCAGAACGTAACAACTTATTTTCATTCTCAAGAGACTTAATAATTTGTGTTTTACTGTTCATTTCCTGCTTTACTTCTTCAAATTCTTTTTCCATGAAAGTAATAGACGATGTTATGCTAGACATGTTTTCGAGTACCTCATTGATCTTTCCATTTATTTCATTCATAATATTTACTTTAAATGCATCGATTATACATTTAAGTTCTTCTCGAAAGATGCTTCGTACTTCATTTAATGTCTCATCACTTAATACATTGCTAGCGTTGCTTGTTTGTATGCGCCTAACCGTAATATTATTTGATTCTTGTGGTGAGATATTGCTCGCCGGTTGTCTCACTGGCGTATTTGTATTATCGCTCTTAGGTCTCGAGCAAGTCGGACAGAGCCAGGAGATTTTGGAATGCTCTGTCAGTTCAGCATACGATGTTTTAGTGGTACTAACACAAGCATAATGATATTTCCTTAGACATATCTGACATTTGATTATTTCTACTGAATTGGGATTTCGTAAACAACATTCAAATTTAATTTTAGAAGACATTATTTTAAAGTTTAGAAGTTTCTTTTAATGTATTCAAGAAAGATACAAATTTTATAAAAATTTATTCAGTTCAGATTTGGTAAGGATTAGAACCCTGATCAGTCGTCTTAGTATAGCTTGAGGCGGCCGTAAGTACCATTAGACCAATCTTTACTTACGTGAGTGACACCAAATTACAGATACGTTTCATCAGTTTGTCGATAGATGAAATCGACATAACTTTGTTATTAAGTTACCGGCCATGTAATAATAAGTTCACCCACACTTATAAAATGTTCACTCACTAATTAATTTAGTTCGATACACATTTAATTTCCTGTAATGCACTAAAACTGAGTTCTTTGAATATTGCTTTGTAATAATAATTAAATCCACAGTTCACATTTAAATCCTTAGCACTTTAATTAAAGTTTAACTTAACTTTAGTTACCACATAATCTTATTGTCGTCTATATACACTTTAATTGTTCTTTTACCACGAAATTAATGAAGTGTAACCAACAATAACGATAACACACATTGTTTGAGATGTTATTAAAAAAGTAATGCAACTTAAACTGTTAAAAACTAATAAATTTTAATTTAAAACGACATAATATGCGGAGTCGATGTTTATTAAATCAGAGCGCCCTCTGTACTCTGAAAAATATATATATACATATATATATATATATATATATATATATTTTATAGAATAGAAAGGTGGACGAGCATATGGGCCACCTGATGGTAAGTGGTCACCAAACGCCCTTAGACATTGGCATTGTAAGAAATGTCAACCATCGCTTATAGCCAATGCGCCACCAACCTTGGGAACTAAGATTTTATGTCCCTTGTGCCTGTAATTACACTGGCTCACTCACCCTTCAAACCGGAACACAACAATATCAAGTATTGCTGTTTTACGGTAGAATATCTGATGAGTGGGTGGTACCTACCCAGACGGGCTTGCACAAAGCCCTACCACCAGTAACACAAAGCCCTACCACCAGTATATATATATATATTTCAATACGTTGTTGTGTGTATATAGTTATCATTATATACGACATTTCTGAGCATATATATTAATAACATTCATTTTATAATTTTTCGAAATGTACACGTTAGCGCTTTATTAATATCATGTCTTTTGTAATATTGCCTGGAAGAGATCGTTCTGTGAGCGAGAACATATTAATACTTAGCATTGAAGTTATTTTTACTCTTGATTTACATCATTTTTAAATCAATTTATTTTAAATCAATTCTATTGTTAGGTCTCAGTGTGTTAAAATAATAAACAAAGCTTCAAATATCTCTTTATTATGCACAACTTCCATCCATATTCATCTTTTATAATTACAATATTAATATCAGACAAATTGAATACACGACAGGTTAAAATATATAATTATGTCTTATACAAGTTTATATACGAAATAACTAAAAAAAATCACGAAATATTAAATGTAAATATATATTCTTTATGAAGTTTAATGAAGGTTTGCTGAAATTAAAAGAAACAATATTTTCAAAAAATATCAATTGAAGTTTTCATAAAACAGTTGAAGTAATTTCATTTCTACTACAGTAGTTATTTTAACTTTCAAATTAACCAACGAAATTGAAAATTTTATTCCGACTAACGAAACAAAACAATTCTCTCCTTTTGAAGAATCATATATACATTGTAAATGAATTACTTTAATTGTATTAATTTAACATTTTGTACATTTTAACAGTATTTATTCAGTACAATGATTTTTGTAATATACATATATATTATATAAATAACATTTAAAACAATTATATACATTACACAATTACTCTATCTACAATATTATTTACAACGAGCATAATTATCGCGTACATAAATTTTCAATTACGATGAATTTTTTTTTAAGTATTAAAGTCTCAATCTTCGCTATGGGATATAATATAATAATGTATAACACGGTTAAATTTAATGTAAATGAATATAGTTCAAAGTATTGTTAAATAGAACCCTTTAGACTTAGATGGTATAATCATATAATATTCCAGACTATTATATAATCTTATATCTCGAGATATTAATATTATATCCCACAATAAAACCAGCTTTAAAATAATTTGCTTTAAATAGCGGACGTTTAAATTTTACATATAACGTAAATGTATTAAAATGGATTATATGTAGCAACTATTCATCTATTTCACGGCTGTTTAATTATTAAATAATAAAATATTGATAATGAAATACAAACCAATATATTTGTCTATATCATTATTAATTCTGAACCCAAGGTTGTTAGATCGAGTTTTCTATTAAAATAAATTAAATTAAGCATGTAGATTGAATGGTACAAATGATATTACTATATAAATTATATAAATATAAGAAATTTCAATATTATAAATATGTAGGTTTTTTTAAAGACAGTTTTATAACTTCCCCGGTCGAATAACGAGCCAACAAAACAATTGTCTATTCGCACTTTGGAATGACATACGAGCATTGTTTTTGTCCGAATGAAAAAGAATAATACAAAAATATACAACAAGTAAAACACAATTTGGAAAGCGAAATATTATATTATTAACAAAGCCAACAAATTATATATTTTTAATTGAATTACGCATTTCTGCATCCAGAAATCACCAGATGTTTCAACACGAAGTCATTGAACTTTTAAAACTGCAATGATATGGAAATAATATTCTATATAATAAATTTAGAAAATATTTTTTAAATAAATTACGTTTTTCTTAAAGCAAGGCGCTATTGAAGTTTATTAATCTGTTCTAACACTTAATAACTCTTCGCATTTTTCAAACGAAGCGAATGGTCCAACTGTATTTGATCACTCGACTTTACGAAGCGATAAATGTTCATAGCGGGCAACAACTTTCGATAGCGCCGACGCGAACAAACACAGAAAATTTCACTGAACCCAGGGTTGCCATGTCGAGTTTTAAAAATAATTGAAATTAAAAAAAATAGTATGAAAATAATTTGTTAGCGCTTTTTATACCATAATTTTGAAGTATAAGTAAATATTTTTTAAAGTTCAATTGATCTCAACCTTAGATCAACATGTGTTATAAGTCGCAAAGCGCTATGTAGTTTTGTCGAAAACTAAACTCGGAAACCAACGAAAAAAACTGACAGCCAACTTTACCATAAAGTTGCTAAGTTTAGTTTAGATTGCACATCTTACAGTATAATATTTGTGGAAATTTTGCGGATTTTTTTTATTAACAAATTTTTGCTCTTAAAAATATAAATAAAAATATATTTAATTGGCGACATGTTAACATTTGAATCATTATAATAAAATAATAAACTATGGTACATTTATTTAAAGAAAGATTATTATTACAATTACTTTTGTATTGGAAAAGTATGAAAAATAATCATCTAATCTAAAGAATCTTAAGTAAAAAATACTAAACATTACTAGAAGTCATCCAAAACTAATCTGATATTTGAATATCAGATTAGTTTTATATTAATAGTTATTGTATATATTTTAATAATAATAAACTTTTGCAAACTAAAATTAATAAAATTATTTAACTTAATATTTATATACTTTTTAAATCATTTCGTAATTAGTTTTTTTTGTGCTTAACATATGCAAATGTGACTAAAATGCAACTTGCAAAGATTTCAATACATGATTTACTCATGTATAATAATAATGATTAACAGCCTTAGTCACAAACGTTGTTTTGAGGGTACGGTACAGTAACAGCCTGTTAATGGCCCACTGCTGGGCCTCCTCTCGCTACTGAGGAGAAGGTTTGGAGCTCCAATGCGGGTTGGTAAAATACACATGTGGCATAATTTCAATGAAATTAGACACATGCAGGTTTCCTTAGGATGCTTTCCTTCGCAGTCAAGGACGAGATGAATTATAAACACAAATTAAGCACATGAAAATTCGTTTTGGGGGTAATTAGTTAAAAAATCTGTCTTGTTCTTTCGAATGACAAATCAATAATGAAAGAAACAGTTAAATCACTGTGTGATATTGATACTACTCGATTAACATACTTTCGTTATTTTCATATTATAATTCATTTTAATATTGAAACTGTTCAATCAACAATAAATAACCATCCGTGCTATTATAATAGTTTGAATCGCGATCCCCTTAATGGTAGATTTGATAAGAAAATAGTTACATCATTGTATACTCAGTAGCAGTAACAGCCTGTAAATGTCCCACTGCTGGGCTAAGGCCTCCTCTCCCTTTTTTGAGGAGAAGGTTTGGAGCTTATTCCACCACGCTGCTCCAGTGCGGGTTGGTAGAATACACATGTGGCAGAATTTCGATGAAATTAGACACATGCAGGTTTCCTCACGATGTTTTCCTTCACCGAAAAGCACGAGATGAATTATAAACAGAAATTAAGCACATGTACATTCAGAGGTGCTCGCCCGGGTTTGAACCCACGTTCATCGGTTAAGATTCACGCGTTCTTACCACTGGGCCATCTCGACATATGTATACTCAAAATACTACTAAATTTGTCGTAATCAGCATTATGTATTAATTGTATAAACACAACTTTAAATGTAATCAACTCAATCATTTGAGTCGAATTAACATTATACATATATTTCATTTAATTAACAACGTAGCACTACCGTATGAGCACATCTGTACTTTGAACAGTACACACACCGTTACAGCTTCCTAAAATTTAATATCACGTTTTTTTAAACTTTTAAATCAACGTTTATGTAACGTTTACTTGAAAGTCTCGTGAACGTTTTTTCCCTTTTAATTTCACTGGGCAAAGGAAAACGAGTCAAGTTATATTCGTTGAAATTCAAAGTTAATCTCGGGTGGAGTGAGTTTCATCGTAAACAGTTGCAGTTAGACGGCTATGTGAAATTTATACACGTTGTTCTTGAGAAAACAATGTGAAGCGGAAGAAAAACGAACGTTGTAAGATAGTGTTATGACACTTTACATTTTGAAATGGAAGACGCCGTTTTAGCAATAAAGTTGTTCCGTACCAGTTGTAGAATTTTTAAATTAAAAAAGTTTTTTTCGACGAGGAAATATTTGACTTAAACCAAACACGACGCAAGTTTATTTTAAGCAACCGTTTAGTGGTCATTAAAAAAGATTTATCGCAAAAGTTGTTCTTTTGAGCTGGTACCGTCAGCAATGCGATTGGTGTCCAAGTGTCAGAATTTCAACTGACACATGCGTTTTTCTCACGAAGTTTAATTTCTCTGCACTGGAGTGTACACACTTCCAGATTCCGCGCTGCTACTGATATTTTCGCCAGAAATACCAAATAACTTTTTATTGGCCCGACCTGGGATTTAAGCCCAGAACCTCGGGGTCTGCGGCAGATCCATACAAAATATATAAAATAAAAATATAAATTTAACGATATCTCCGATATTAAATTTTGTTTTTGCGTTTTAAACACATACATAGGCGAAACGTACACTGGCCGCAAAAACATCTGTTTGGCTTTAGCAATTATTTGTCACGAGCACCAACCATACCTTATCACTGAAGACAAATTGAAACGACTATAACGTGAGAATTATATTTTTATTTTTGAATTTCGAATGCAATTATAATTATACAGCAAATCATACAAATTTTACAATTATGTGATAAAAGGTGTTCCATGACGTTACATGTTATTTTAGGAATAGTTATCATGGACAACCGTTACTTCTCGGTGTTTACGTTTGAAAATTTTTTTAGAGGAATTTCCGCTATAAAACCTGCTTACCTAAATTGTAAAAAAATATATAAAAACAGGGTCGATTTGTTGTGCTGCAATAAATACGAATAATTTCTATAAAATTTATAAAATTTTTGCTCTAAATTTCTTTCAAATTAAATATTTAAGATAAAGAGGTGCTTACTTGGATACTCAGAATAATGTTTTATATTCTTAATGTCATTTAAAAATAATTAAAAATTGGGACCAAAAGGTGAGACATTTTAACTTAATTTTAATAGACACAAAATTTCCACAAAAAAATTGTCCTTAAACTATGACTACAAATAGTCTAATTTTTACAAAATGTTGCGCGTAAATAACGCGCAGGCTATATGTCAGCTGATGTAACTGCCCAACAAAATCAGCGATGGATGTAATATGGACGCCTCTCCTCTTTGCATTGCTAGCGGATTTTCACCTGTAACGATTTAAATAATTTCACAATTCTAAAAATCATTTTATGTACATTTTATGTATATATTATATATACAAATAATTTATCAAATCAAAATAGTTTTCGCATTAGTATTAAAATTAAAAAAGTGGATTCATATTTTTTTTGTGACATCAATATTTTATGATTTATGAAATGAAAACTATTCAAAGCTTAAGAACCGTATTTGTATTCAATTACTTAGAATGTTTTTCAATTATATTTCATTGTGTCAGGTAGTAAGTAAAGCTCACAATTTTACTCAAAGGTCAATGACATTACACTTAGATAGCTGAAATAATGTTTCTTGTACTCGTAATTACAAAGGATTACCCACAACCGTCAAACCTGAACACAAAACGTTTCTGTTTGGCTTGGGAATAATTTCTTTTAAAAAGTTATATGAGCATAACACATACATAACGAATATTTGGCGCACGCTTAAATCAATTTACTGCTTTGGAAAGAAATACGAAGTCGTTGATTTGATCCTTGGCCTTGGTTATTATTTTAGGCTATTTCATATTGTCTTCTGGGAATTTTTATATTTTGAAACAAGGTGGGCAAATGCGCCACCTTATGGTAAGTTATTCCTACCGCCCATAGACATTAGGGCCGTAAGAAATATTAACAGCTCCTTAGATCGCCATTGCGCCTCCAGCCTGGGAACTAAGATGTATGCCCCTTGTGCCTGAAGTTTTACTAGCTCACTCACCCTTGCAACCAAAATATAACAATATTAATTACTGCTGTTTGGCATTATAATATATGATGATTGGATGGTACCTACCCAGTGGGGCTTACTCAAACGCTACCACCAAATTTTAAATGAAATACTTACTCTAAATACTTACCCCTGAGCACGTGCACAGATACTGCTGAAGCAGCGACATCCGCTAATGAGCACGTGTAGTTACCGGAGTCATTTCTATTCGCATTTGCTATGTAGAGTCTTGATAAGGCGCCGTTAGATGTGGCTTCTGTCTTGACACTGTTGACATGAGATCCTTTATCATTAATTTTATAAATTCCATTAAAGTTATCGGCATAATTTTTGGTAAATTGACGCCTATTTTTTTATAGAATAGGAAGGCGGACGAGCATATGGGCCATCTGATGGTAAGTTGTCCCCAACGCCCATAGACATTGGCACTGTAAAAAATGTTAAAAATCGCTTACATCACCAATGCGCCACCAACTTTGGGAACTAAGATGTTATCTCTTGTGCCTATAATTACACTGGCTCACTCACCCTTCAAATCAAATGTTTTGCGATAGAATATCTGATGAGTGGGTGGTACCTACCCAGACGAGCTTGCACAAAGCTCTACCACCAGCAATATATATACTTATAATGTATTCTCTATCACTCCCGTAATTCGATGAAATGGGTTAAAGAATGATGGGAAAAAGACAAATATTTTTTTTTTTTAAATTCATATTCCATTAAAAACTTACTATTGTTCCGTTTCTAAAAATAAATTTTATAAAATACTGCTAAAACTAGCTCTGTTACAAGTTCGTGACATTTTTAATAATATATAGAAGTCGGTCCATTTCGAACTGTTGAGATCATAACTTTCCAAACGTGCCAAGTCACATAGAATGACACTTACAATCCGGAATCGTCCAAGAACTTAGAATCAGTGTTTTAATTAAACTTATTCAGTCGTGAAAATTTCCTAACAAAAGGCGAGAGAATTAACAGCACGAAATTTCTTTCAAATAAATCTTGTCCCGAAAATTTCACATACGTTAACAAAGGATCGCAAACAATTTTCTTTGTACAAGTTCCTTGGATGCAAATTGGCGGTAAAATTAATGATTAGATCGGCTATCCTTTTCGTTATGTTTCGTGGAATTTCGTGATAGGGCTCAGTTCAATTACAGATACCATTGTTTCTCTTTATTGGTCCTTCGAGTCGTATAAAGGAAAGTTGATCGCAAAACAATATACTTCTATAAGTCCGTTTGATTGCGTCTGGGATTTCATGTTTCTATTTTTATATGATTGTTTGTTGTTAAAATTAGGTGGATTTAAAACGAAACATTTTCGTGTTAGATATAGGCAACACTTATTTAAGACCAACTTTCCGCCAAAATGGTGATTTTTTTATATCATAGGTAGGCGGACGAGCCAGAAATGGGCCACCTGGTGGTAAGTGGGCACCAACGCCCATTGGCATTGGCAATGGCAACATTGGCAATGTAAGAAATGGTAACCATCGCTTACATCGGCAATGTGCCACCAACTGTACTGTACTGCTATGTGTCTATATGGCTTTTCGATTTATTTAGAAACTCAAATGTCTTATTCAATAAAACACACGTTTGTTTATACGATTGATTTAAGCATCATAATTATACCACTTATAATCCAGTGGTGAGGTGTTGTGTAGCCCGTCTTCATAAATACTCCAAAAAATCATTACCGTATTTTGTTTTGGTTTGAAAGTTGAGTATAAGTAAGCCAGTGTAATTACAGGCACATGGGATATGATATCTTAGGTTCCGTTATTAGAGGCGACTTGGTATAGAAACTGGTTATAACGAAGTCCCAACTAAATTTAACAATATAAAATAAATATACCTCGTAATACATTAATTTTATTACTATTCAGTAAAGGGTAAAGGAAGAAATCTCAAGAGTGACGTTTTTCACAAAAACTAACGACGGTGGCCGAAGGTTCGCCTCGTTTAAGATTTAATAAGATAACAATTTTAACAAAAGAACGAGTAACCTTGCTCTATATAAGCCACGTTTTAGATTTTTATCACAATTTGGCAACAACATTTATTACTATATTTATAAGGTGGTTCTGAATATTGCGGCATTTTATTACAATTCTGTAAAAATATTTGTTTTTGGTAATAACTGGATTTGGTGGATACTGTTTTCTGTTAGTGTAAAAAAACCTAGAACCTTTCCAAAAAAATCTGATCCACCTAATATTAACTTTCAAACCGGGGTCTCATAGACACTATTTATGTAACAAAATTATTCTTTCTAGTGCGTATCTACCTTTTTCTCACCCTGCAATGCTTTCGTTTCTTTTCGTTTTCTCGTCAAAGTTAAAACGTGCTCATTTAAACGTGCTTACGTAGAAATAAAAAAAAATGGTACTAGAGCTGAACTAAAAAACTAACTTAAAAAAAATATCTTAAAAAGTATTCCAAAATTGATAGAAGAGAAGAATCTGTTTTTACAAAATATTTTACGGAAGACAATTATTGGCCTATTAGCAGCCTTACACTACTCAATCTACGTATGATAACAATAGCAATGGTTGATTTACAAAGTCAAATATGCTCCAATTAAATTATTCAACGGGCAAACCCTGGCCATCTGCCATATTGGACATAATAAAAAAAGGAAGTCTAGTAACCTATCACCTATCTCTTTTTTATTTATAATAGGTAGGCGGTCTGGCAATTGGATCTTTTAAGTCACCATCTTTTACGCATCATTGAACTTGTAGTTCAACTTGTATTCCACAGCTATCAGAAATGCTTAAAGTTACACCATTACAGACAAGTACGGACTATTAAAACATACGTTTTGACATTTTCAATGATTTAATGTTTGTTTCTAAGCTGTTATATCATACACGAAGCTCTTGATAAGTTCCTTACATCCTCTTTTGTTTTAATCATGACAATATAGTCATAGACATCATGACACAATTAAAAGATAATAATAATAATGATACTTTATTGTTATGCACTACATACATATTATAAAAAGTAGCCCTGACTCCTGAACTGATGTTACGTGCGACAGAAGTCAGTTCCTTCCCATTAAATTATTACAATGTATTTCAAAGGGTCTTATTACTAATTATTGTAAGTTAATCCGAACCGTGTGTGCATGTTTGTGTAAATGTGTGTGCGTTTGTGTGTATGTAAATGTGTGTATGCTATATTTGAGGGTGTGATGTGAATGTTCATTTATCAGGACGTTAGAAGTTTCCCAACGTCTTCATAATTAAGTTGTTTAAACCATGTTTTAGTTTTGTCTTTTAATTGGTAGTTATTAATGTCCTTTATTCTTGAAAATTTAAATTCTTAGATTATGTGATTAAATTTGAAATTCATCCTTTTGTTCTTATTTATTTAAGTTATGTGAAAATCGCTAAGGATAGCATGGTTCATATTCACTTCCATAAATATTGAGGGTTGTATCGTGTTATGTCTAAGCCTAAAAGACTAATATGAAATATCAACAGCTGAAGCATCTGTGCAACAAATTTTATCAGTATTTCCTATAAGATGCTGCAATTAACAGCAACAGTTACTCGATTCGACTACACAACATTCTGAAATTAGGACATCGCCAGCTGACCAATTAATGTTCTTAACCCGTACAATATTAAGGTTAATATTTATACAAATTATATACCTTTTTTATAAAAATGTATTGCATTTTATTTTATAGAATCGTGCGCAAAAATATTATATTTTTTTTAAATGATTCGTGCACTTTATATAAAATGCTCCTAAAGCGAAAAATGAATTAAAAACATATTTGTAGGACAATATGAGAATACGTTATTTAAAAATAAAAGATATTAATATTCATAACATTAATAAAAATGTTTTCTGTATAATATTCAATATTAAATGGACAACTGTTTTCTGTTTTCTGAGTGTGTGTTAAACATCGATGGATTATTTCTGGTATTAGTAATAGCCTGTTAATTTCCCATTGCTGGGCTAAAGCCTGCTCTCAATTTTGAGGAGAATGTTTGGAGCTTATTCCACCACGCTGCTCCAATACGGGTTGGTAGAATACACGTGCGGCAGAATTTCAATGAAATTAGGCACATGCAGGTTTCCACACGATGTTTTCCTTCACCGTCAAGCACGAGATGAATTATAAACACAAATTAAGCACATGAATATTCAGTGGTGCTTGCCCGGGGTGAACCCACTATCATCGGTTAAGATTCACGCATTCTAACCACTAGGGCATCTCGGCTTTTTTCTGATGTTTAATATACAATATTTAGCTAATGTGAAAATATTATATAATGTGTACGTATGTGTACAAGTAAATCGGATTGCAGACATTATTGGGTTTGTAGTAGGGTAAAACATATAGTGACTATAACCGAAATAAACCAGTTTTCACCACTACCACGCACTTACAGCTACCACATGCCATGTACTCTCACATAAGTAGCGTTAGAAGTGTCAATCCATCTTATTTATATTTTTTTTTTTCTTACAAATCCATTCATTACTGTTATTTGTTTTTAAAATTGTTAATTTGAATTTTACCAACCTGAATTTAATCATATTGAAAATATAGGAGTCACAATAAGGTCACAATTATTAAAATGTGAATGCATTAATGACATTAGTTGAAGAAAAAAATTAATGCCAAAACTGTAAAGGAATGGACAAATGTTAGAGTATATGCTATTGTAGAGGAAAATAAAATTCAGGATAGAGTTGAGGCTTTAGATGTAATATAATTAATGAGGCTGTCTGTGAAATATCTGGGATTTAAAATAATAATACATTATTCTATTATATATATTATTATGTACCTACTTAAAAAGATAAAATAATATATTGACTAAAATTATTTATCTATTTTTCTGCTGATTGTACGCTACTACAGACGCAGAAACGTCTCCAAGCTGATTTGGTTGTATGTATTATATATAAAGTATAATACTATCGCCCTCTTTCCATCCTACGCCATAAAACATTAATACAATTCATTAATACATTTAGTTTTTTTTTTGTGAGGCAATACGTGTGTGTATTATTAAATTATTATTATTATTACTTTTAAAATAATTTATTTTTAAGCTTTTCAACATATATACCTATATACTTAGTATCTTTTTCAATTATAACAGGAAGGCTAATAACAATACAATAAACCTTCAAGTCCAAATGACGTCACTCTAAATACAATAGCACTTTATCTTCAACTACAATTCTCCAAATATATACAAAACACTTTATTTCCCAGCAAATTACCTAAATTAAGGCTGCCCTTATTTATTTAAACAGCCCTAAAGATTTATGGGCGATTGTATTAATTAAGTCTAAATAGAAAACGGAATTATAATTGCGTAGAACTTTAATTACTCTGTACTTTTTATTATTTTTTTTAATTAATTATTCGAAGGCTGACAACCATAATGTCATCTGATGGTTAGTGGTAATCTTAACCTATAGACAATGGCACTGTAAGAAATAATTACCACTTCTTATGACGTCAATAGGATCTGAGATATGATTTCCGTATTGTCTATTAATTGTTTCACCATTATTCAAACAGTAACATATACCCAGTAACGCTGTGTCGTGGTAATATGTCTGGTGCGTGGGTGTTACCTTCGTAATAATTACCACTTCTTATGACGTCAATAGGATCTGAGATATGATTTCCGTATTGTCTATTAATTGTTTCACCATTATTCAAAGAGTAACATAAACCAAGTAACGCTGTGTCGTGGTAATATGTCTGGTGCGTAGGTGTTCAAAAACCTACCACATATTTTTTAATTCACTGAAATTAAATACTTTTGCATCTATCAAATGAAGCATTAGTAAATCTGATTGAAAAGTAATATTTACTTAAGGGCGGGGATTAGGTGTTAGGTACAGGATTTTTTCCTGAAAACGTGTATGCAAAATTTAATCATAATCGGTTGATAAGTTACGACTTTAGATTTCATGCCCGACAGCAAATTTTTGACATAAATAACGTTTATATATCTAAGCACTCAGAATCAAAATAATAATTTATATAAATAGAGCAAACTAAAAGTACTTTTTAACGGGCATTCGACGTAGATTATATTATCTAGAATCGATAAGAAACTCCGGTCATCATCAGCTGACCTACTTGCCCGACACTTTTCTCAATTTCCTACATCGTGAATTGAAATTGGCTTGACCGAATTATGTTATACGGTACATGCCTTCGGGCGTCGCTTAAGGTATTTAAAATAAATACAACGTGTATTTTTCACATTAAATAGTAAAGCGCTACAAACGCGCTTTTTTATTAACATAAAAGGAGCGAGCCGTGAATGCGTGACCGCATTCTATGAATTCTTCCTCGCGGAATCCAAAAGCGAAACTCAAAAAGCGCGTCGAATCGAGGTAGAAAATACCTTACATCGCTTCGGGAGTTATAAAAATAGAATAATAATACCTTCGGAATACACAAATATATTTCGTACAAAAGCCTTTGATGTTGACAAAATGATAAAATTCAATTAAATTCTAAATTAATCTTAATCAAAATGTAAATATATGAGCGTATTAATATATTATGGGAACCGAAACTAAATATTTTCGACAATATATATTTTCTTTTTTTTTTCAAAATTTATTATAATATTGTATCTAGCAACTACAAAAAAGTTTTTATTTTTTTAACGCCTCAAAAAATGTGAGTCAGTAAGATTTAGCATTTTATTTAAATCAACTCAAATTCTCTCAAGTTTTTCCGCTCGTAGATCAAAAGATAATCATTTTGAATTATTAATGAATTCAATGAATAATTAACGATAACAGTAACAGTCGATGCTCGCCGCATAATGTAGAATTCATTTTTTTTGTTTAGAACTTCGAAAAAATCCTTATCAATATTATCTTATACAGCCATTGTAGAGTAGAAAGTATTAATAAGGTTCAGTGGTCCAGGATTTAAATGCCTTGTAGTTTAAAACAACCTTGCACATATAATTTATTATTTGGTCTTCTTATTTTTTATTATTTCCGTAACATCCGTAACAGCCTGTGAATGTCCCACTGCTGGGCTAAAGGCCTCCTCTCCTCTTTTTGAGGAGAAGGTTTATTATTTATTACATATCATATATGTATAACTAAAATTTAAATTCACTGATAAAATCTGTCAGAGCATTTCATTCATATTCATATACGACTTTACTTATAAACGTTGTCAAGCAGGTGTTTAGCTTAACATAGATTTTTCTGTTTCAGCCATCATTGATTTGACATAAAGGCATTCTCTAGAAAATTATGTTGAATATATTATAAATTTAATATAATATTTACTTATACTTTAAACCATTCAATTTATTGTCATGTATATGAACATATTTCTTTTATATGGTTATTATTTCTTACATCACCAATATCTTTGGTCGGTGGTGACCACTTACCATCAGGTGTCTCATTTGATCGTCCGCCTGCTTTACATTTATATAAACAAAAAAAACTAAGACAAACCAAGAATGCAGATTGCATTTACGATTATTGTTCCTATAAAGTAACATTTTGTTTGATCAAAACAATTTTACACCAATTGTTTTTCTACCTAGTTTACTATTACCATAGTAATGAAAAAACATTACTTGAAGTAGTGAAACGAAAATATGACTAAAATATTTATATTGATGTCATATTTAGAATATTAAATAAAAAAAGTAAAAAACACGACTGCCATTGTTTGCCAACATATTGTTTCGTTTTCATAACTACTGAGAATCAGTGTCACTTGGGACGATGGAAGGATTCCAACGATACTCCATACATCTTAATCTGTTCACTCACTTAAAAGTTATGGTGGAATATAGAAACCCACGTTCATACATGAACTCTGAAACACTTACTATTTAAGCATTCGCGTAAAAACAATTCACTTAAAAAATTATCGTCTAAAATATTTATTAAAAACCTTTTAATCATATATTGTATTAAAATTGATACAACTATAATTTTACTAAACTTGAAAATAATTTACTTGAAAATAACAATATTTTAAATTATTATACATGAACTCTGAAACACTTACTATTTAAGCATTCGCGTAAAAACAATTCACTTAAATAATTATCGTCCAAAATATTTATTAAAAACCTTTTAATCATATATTGTATTAAAATTGATACAACTATAATTTTACTAAACTTGAAAATAATTTACTTGAAAATAACAATATTTTAAATTATTATACATGAACTCTGAAACACTTACTATTTAAGCATTCGCGTAAAAACAATTCACTTAAATAATTATCGTCCAAAATATTTATTAAAAACCTTTTAATCATATATTGTATTAAAATTGATACAACTATAATTTTACTAAACTTGAAAATAATTTACTTGAAAATAACAATATTTTAAATTATTATACGTTACTACAAATAATTCATGAAATAAAATAGCAACGTTGAATGCGATAAATGTCTACATACCTGACGCCTCCCCTTTTCGTGTCATAGTTGAGCAATCTCCCTCCGTGTTTCCAACTGACTTGCCGCGCTGGTTGTGGAACTTCGCTGACCACGCATCTCAGCTCTATGATGGACCCTTCTTTATAGAATTTGTCTTGAAGCGGTCGACCACGTTCGTCCACTATTTCGACTTTTGGCACTGCGAGGATAAGTAAATAGAGTTATTTTTCACTCAAAAAATATTGGCACTAATACAAAATCAGTTTACAAAAAATAATTTAGTTTTAAGCACAAAAAAATCTAAATCATTATTAGTTTTACTTTTAGGTGATAAATGAATTAAATCTAAAAAAGTATAATAATTGAGCTAGCATTATTGATAGTAACCTCAACATAAACAAAACATAATACTACAGAATTTTATAAGTAGCTTTCGATTAATAATTTATCTAAGAGACATACACAATTTTATTGATGATAAAAAATTAACAACTAAGTTTCTTGCTGGTTCTTGTTCTTAAATTATGATTTAAAATTGTTTTTAAATTTATTTAGATTTCGAGTGCCAAAATGTGGTATACTCATAACAAAATAAACCTAAAAGTGTTAGTCTATTACCTGACAACATTGAGTCTGGTATGAAACAACAAAATTAATTCATAAAAGCGGTTAAAACTAGTTTATCCCACTTTGTCCTCCCAGTGTAAATAAACTTTGTATATTAATATAGAACTGTCCGTTTTATGACGATTAGGAACGGAGTTACTTGTGAAGAGTTTGTACTATAAATTATTAGTCAAGGCCTAACATTTAGTAATCACTTTTCGTCCTTTTATCCACACGATATATTTAGTAGCTGAGAACCGAGATGGCCTAGTGGCTAGAACACGTGAATCTGAACCGAAAATTGCAGGTTCAAGACTACTGAATTTTTATGTGCTTAATTTTTTTTGTTATAAATCATCTCATGCTCGGCTTTGAACACACATCATGGGAAGACCTGCATGTGTTGGATAAAAACCTACCACATGTGTCCAATCACCAACCCGTATCGGAGAAGCGTGGTGGAATGAACTACAAACCTTCTCCTCAAAATGCTTTTCGCATTAGTCCAAAAGGCTATTTTTTAATCTACAATAGTAAATGTGCAAATATTTCACCTGAGCCTTCACAAGCAATAATCCGATAACTAACAGGTAAAACAATATGATTTACGTAAGCTCCAATAAATTCCAAAATGTGACACTATACCAGAATTAACAAACACGAAAAGCAAATGTACAATATTGTTCTTCTGGCAATTGTATCGCTTTATAAATACAAGTCCATTCAAATTTACACGATTTACCACTCTCATAACCATTTTGTTTTAAATTGTAATCGGATTTATACATTACAAAGCGCCTTATTCAAAAAAACAGTGTTATTTTGTTTAATAAAAGTTGATACAATTTCATTTTACTTATAATTATTTGAGAACAAAACGAACAAACGTTCCAATTCATAATTTTATTTGATGAAATTTTGTGTTGTTTTGTTTTTATTTAAGTTTTTCAAAGCTACAATTTGACGAAAAAGATTTCAAGAATTCAAAGAATAAGCGAAGCGGCCATAAAGGAAGAATATACATCAAATTTATTTCAATCTTTATTAAAATAGAGTTTCATTAAAATTGCTAGATGATGGACAATAAATCTAACGCTAAGGCCTCATTTCATGGTTTTATAAATGATCTCAGAATATTTGACTTACAAAAAAATGGTAATTATTTCGGCTGTTAAAATGTCGATCAATGTTTTTTTTTTACACTTTTACGCTATTTTTACGACAGCATAACAAATTCTCTTATAACAAAAAAAATAATAATGATAATAATACCTTTTTAATGTTTTTTATTTTTAATGGTTTTTAGATAATGGCTGATTTTGGATCAAATGGAATTTATCTTAAACTTGATAACGATTACCTGAACTTCACGCTAATATTACTAAATGTTACCGTGAAGGAAGTATTCACATAAATTATAAATATATACACATAAGTATGACCAAGTATGTTGATTTTCTCCCAGACTAACGATGAATTGTAACAAGAAACTTCATTTGTAAAAAAAACACTAAACTATTTGGAGAGATTTTTCTTAAATCACATTTAATTTCAAGTCAGATAATTGGAAAACACCGAATATTTTTTTCGGCCCTTCCCGTGTGAACACAAAACATTTTTCAAATACCGTCTCATTAAGATATTATATTATATTATATTCATACGTGTAACCCTAAACGTTGTGTTTTATTTTACTTCCCATTCGATTCCATTCATTTTTTATCAGATCATTTACTATTCTGCCTCCCAGTTATAAATGAATAAAAAACCATTCGGTTCGATTTTCAAATTCGTAATTTAGCTAATCACATTTAGTGCACTCAGAATTAAAAGCAAATACAAGCCCGCAGTTAATCACAGTAAATAAATTACAAATACCAATAAAATTATACTTTTGATAACTAACTAAATTTATATATAAAATGTTTATAAACATATGCTTTAAATTTGTATTGAGGATAACAAAATTGAAGCAAAATGTTTTTATGCTCGCAATAAGGTTTTCGTGAAACCTTATATTCCAATTGAAGATGTTGTAATAGAGTTTTTATTGCTCTTAATGTGTGTTTTCTTTCGAAGGTCATGTCAATGGTGACAAAAAAAGACTCATAAATTTTCAACTAAACATCTTTTGAAGAGAGTTTATAAGTCAGGCCATTAATTAGTAAGAACACGCGAATCTTAAGAAATGATTGCTGGGTCAAACCCAGGCAAGCATTACTGAATTTACATGTACTTAGTAAGAATTTAAAATTAATATCAAGTTCAGCGGTGACAAAATTCGTGAGGAAACATTCATATCTCGGATGAAACTCTGTCAGTTATGTATCCAAAACCAAGCAACATTAGAGAATCGTTCTATAATAAACTCCAAACCTCTTTCTAAACCGGAGAGGAAGCCTTAGCCCAGCAGTCAGATATTTACATAATGTAACTAGCATTAATTTATTATAAGCGTGGTTTTATACTAGGGACAATAATTTGTCAAAATTATAGAAAACTTCTTTCCCACAGACTATTTCATCCCCTATTTAACCCTAACAAACTTTACGTAACTAAGCTATTATGTTCGTAGGTAAAGTCAGATAACCACATTTAAAAGCGAATAATTTTACTTGTATTTTTTAGTAGAATTATCATTCAATCGACATTTTTTGTTTATAAAAACATTAGTATCTTTCATATTCATACATGCTACTATCAGTTATAACTGTATAATAAATAATACTAAAATCCTATTTAATCAGCGCAAAGTTTACAATTTCATAAAACTGTAATAATGGGCTAACCATTTGTCAGTCCGCCTAATTATTATAAATATTTAAAAATGATATATAAGCCATAAATGCAATGAGTTAACGTGAAAAATAAAAGAGTGACAATTATTATTGCGTTTATAACATTAGCACGGATTATCGGCTTGTTTATATCTAGATAAAGAATATAGTCGTGTAATTGAAGACTCAGATCGGATTATATTCGGTATAAGAGTGACCATAATTTAAAACTCTAATCCCAGACGCGGGTATTCCCACAAAGTTTAATCTCATTATCTTTTTCAAACTTCGAGCATTTCTTTCTGAACTGTTTACTTAACCTTTTTAAATTACAAGGTGAAAGTAATATTTTATGCCTTATCTATATTACTTATGTGATTTGGTTTTTCGATTTAAAGATTTTCGAATTAATTTTACAAACGGTATAATATAAAATAAGTTGAATATGTATAATATAAAATAAAATGTTTTTGGAACAAGGAAATAACCAAGTCGGAATAGATAACAAAAAAATTAAATGACATTTCCTTTTGGTAAATTTTCGTTCATTTACATATCTCGTACTTTCCAGACGCAAATGGCGTACCTACGTAATCTCAATGCGTAAATTATGCCTTAAAGGTTCAAGTGAGCTACCATAATCGACGACCAATAACAATGTAATAAAAGATCTCCCATCACATACTTAGTCGACTTTACGATCAAGCCATCCAACATCTGAAGATAATAACTATTACCTTTTTGATTAGAGGGTAGTCTTCAAAGGTATTGTTTTTACGACTGTTGAACATCACAAAGTTTTTGAAAGCATCATTAGTAAATTTATTACTAAACTCCATGTCGTTTACGTAATTCGCAGACCCCGAGGTCTTACCGATTATCATACCAAGAGCAATTCTTAATTTGAAATTTATTATTCTATACTAAATAAGAAATTTCATTCCGAATGTGTGAAATTAGGATTCGTATTCAAGCAAATTCATGACTCAATATTTTTTTTTAATGTATGTATGTGCTGTTATCAATATAATATTAAAGCTTGCATATGAAACCATAGCTGATAGTATTCAGTCATGTGAATATAAATTATGTAATTGCGATAATGTATTTTACATATCAGATTTATGAAAATAATATTCGATTTCACACACATGTACTTTGACATAAAATTGAACCGCAAGACGTACCGTCGCTGTCTGGAATGTCGGCATCGTGACCTCTAATATGAATGAAAAAAAAGCGGGAACGTTTGGAATGCATTTATTATGAAAACTCAGAGTCATGAGATGAATACGAAACATTTTTCATTGAACATAATTATATCAGAACATAAAAATCGTAATATATATTTAAATGCTAAATACCTGTTAATAATTTTTTTTTAATTGTTGATGTTATTTGGTTTCGAAATGTTTTCATTCGTAGAAAGAAAAAATTTGTTAGAAATTTTGTCATACGTTCTTAAATATGCGATCTGAAAATTAACACAATATTTATGGGTTTTAATTTTATAACGTACATAATACCACCATATAACCACACGCTCAATCATTATTTTAGTTACACAAGTAAGTGCTTATAAATAGATAGATTAATCAAAATTGAATATAAATATATTTTGTATTTCAAATAGTAGATAGTATTATTTTGTTATATACAGGTTTATACTAATAAATTCACGTTTACATTAAAACCCTTACTACTTTTAGAAACTATTTCAACTTGTTCTCTTTGACCTCACGTCATTCACATGGCCGGTTAACCTTTAATTCACGACCCAAATCAGCTCTTTCATAGCTACCCTACTAAATGTCATTACACATATCACATTACTAGACATATAAGATAATTCGCGACACAACAAAAAAGTCTTTTGTCGCTTTTAGCAAACAAAATCTTTTGAAATATTATATTTACGTAACATTTTCTATTTAAGATATTTTTGTTATTTATTCTCTAGCATTCGACGTGGGATTAACTTTCTGTTATCTAGACGAGAATTGTGCTTGGAATTTTATCGCCCTCATTGTTTGATCTAAGAACAAAGACCACCTTAGAAATGATCTTACATAGCTGGTGTAGAATACTGCATTTCACGAATATAATTAAATTTGTCCTAATATAGAAGAAGAGTAAGAAAATTATAAAATTACCACTTCTTACCTTAACGCATGAGCGTTAAAAAATGAATATAATTATGACTATGAGTATCGTTATTAAAAACACTTAAAATATATTAAAAACAATTAGAAGTATCAAAAATAAATAAGTGAAATTTTAGTAGTTATTAAGATTTTTTTCCGGAAGTATCTATTACAAGATATTTTTTATTGACATAACCTTTATTAATTATTCAATTTCAATCTTCAGCTTATTTTTCCAAATTATGATTCTTAAAATTTTAAATTCGAATCAATGCAGCACGAAACGTTATCCTGAACATATTTGTGATATTTCTCTTCACAAAAGACACATCTTACTTGATGGTACGGCTTTTTGTAAGCCCTAACAACAAGTAAAATGTGTGTGTGGAAATTGGTCCGGCGTCGGATAGGTTGAAAAAAGGGCTTAACATATATTCTAACCACAATATTCAGGATGTTTGAGTCCCTATTTAAAGGGCGACGAGCCAGTAAAACTACAGACACGAGGGAAATAACATCTTAGTTCCCAAGGTGGCGCATTGTTGATCTAAGAAATAGTTAATATTTCTTACAGCGCCAATGTCTATAGGCGGTGGTGATGACTTCCTATCAAATAGCTCATTTGCGAATTTTCCAATATTTTCAGTAGCAGTCTAAAGTATGGAGGAAGCTTATAACTTCTGTGCCTGGCCTCTCTCCTGTACTTTCGAATTGCTGTTCCATCGGAGTATGAGAGGAAATAGTAAGTGCATGTCTTATGTTTGACTCTTGACCACTATAATTGGCTATTCTCTGTGAAGCATGGTTGCTGTGACCATCAATCAGAAAGTTTAATTAAAGTTGTGTTATGTTATATATGTGTTATTATTAATGTACACATAATTTTATTAATACAACAGTTTTATTTATTACTCAATTAATAGCGCCAATTAATAGCAACAAGTCTAATTGCTAATTTACAATTTAAATAAATATTTACAATTTTGTTGAAATTAGTAGTATAAAGTCCTATTTATATTTATTAGCAATTAGCAATATCAAATTGAAATACGATATAATTTGCCATGTTTGCCGGTAAGCCTCATGCCGCTTCTACCTTACTAGCTCCTCTTAAACTACGACCAAGTATCCTTCGCATAGTCTAAAGTCTTTGCATGCTATTTGAATTCATACTTCCATGAATTTATAAGGTTAAACTATTTCAAAGGAATACATTAACACCTAGTCAAAGACGTTATCCTCGAAGATAATATTTACAAAGGAACAAATATAGAAACACCTGGACCATTAAAATGCTAGGTCACATTTCATCCGACCTCGTTTTACTGACAAAGAATATATGCTCTTTCTATATAAAGATTCAACCAATTCAAAAATATAACAAGTAAAATAACACTTCAAGACGTTTTGAAGAAATATCATTGTACACCTCGGTTATAAATGTTGTTCGAGAAATATCATCGTTTCAAACGCTTTAACCGCGAATGCTGACAAAACTATAACGAAAAACTTTGTATGGAATATTTGTACAACTCAGAAATGTCTGCACAAATATTTACAATGAAAAATCTGTTGATATAAAAAACCACCTTAATGCTTAAGGACTGAAAATACAGAAAATTATTTTATTTACACTAACAGCTTGTGAATGTCCCACTGCTGGGCTAAAGCCTCCTCTCCCTTTTTTTGAGGAGAAGGTTTGGAACTTATTCCATCACGCTGCTCCAATGCGGGTTGGTGGAAATTTTATTTAACATATTTAATTAAAAAAATAAAATTGATGACATTAATGTAAATGTTTCTGAATAAATTTTACTATTTAAATTTTAAAAATATGGATCATAAATGCTTTTGAAATAATATAAGAATATATATAAAAGTCTAAGGAGTTCAATTAAAGGTATTAGATAATCTGACAGCGTAAAATTATTGTCACGATACCTTATCTATTAAATGAATATAACTTTTTTATATGTATCAATAGCTCGATGGCTTATGGGCTGGTTCACTGGTTATCGATCCTGACCCATTTTTGTATTATGGTGCACACTCCTAGCACAAATTGTTTACGCTTATATAGGAAAACAGGAATATTAGTAATTACTAGTATTCGAACATTTTCAGTAGCATATGAGAGTTGAGATGGTTCAGTGGTTAGAAAGTGTGAATCTTCAAAAAAAACTGTAGATTTAAAACCGAAAGAATGTATCGTTTAAATATCTGCAAGCCTCTTCAAAAAAAGAGCTAGCTGACTTGAGATATAAAAAAAATCATTATTTATTTGTCTGTCCCGAATGCATTTCTATATATATCATTTATATCATTGCAACACAAACAACTTCAAATAAAATCAACGTACAATTTATAAGAGGCGATTTATGAGAGGCAAGTCGTATCGGAATTCAAATTCAAAATCCTTTATTCATTATAAAAGTTACAGTTAAATATTGGTTGTTAAATTAATAAAATCCCCCTGGATCCGAAAAGGAAATACCCCGACCTGAGAACTTTTTTTAGATAAGTTATACAAAAGTTTTCATATACATCTATGTCTGCACAAACAGAGCACAAGATAGATTATTAATAAAATAGCCATAATATTAATAAAAGGCTCTCTGAAACTTATAAAGCATAACATAATATTATTTCTACCAAAGAGCGCATTAGTCTTCCTTCCAAGCAGAGTTTTCGTCAAATCTCATAATTCAATGCGCTACAACCCTTACGTTAAGAGGTTAATTTCTGTAATTACACAGTAGAGGATTATTCACTCTTCATACAAGAACATAATTGTCTGTGCTTACCGCTTTAGTAAATCAACATATCGCTCAATTTTTGTTATCGAGGGACTTAGAGAATTATTAATACATCAAAGTAAGATCTTCACAAATTTGAATATTTATGGAATAATTATAATTGGAATAATTATTTATATAGTTCTCTTACTTCTCGTTATTATTATTAAGATGATGTCACTATATACATCTCTTGCTTTGTTTTATGATTAAATAAGCGTAATGAAATTATAAAACGAAAAAGTTCAGAGATCGCAACCAAACATTAAAAAAATCTTTAACAATAAATGTTTTACGGATTAAATTACACACGATTAGTTTCTTTATAGCCATAGTCCTTACATTTCAAACTCGAATTATTTATTAATTATAGAAGCATTATATATATTTATTGACACTTCAAACTGTGTATACCTTCGACGTGTAGTGCCTGATACCCATTTATCATCATAATATAGTTGACTTCGTCACATTTATTTGGGATTGACACAGTATATAACCCGTATGGAAAAATATTTAAAGAGTTTTTAAGGTCAGTCACTTGCATCTTAATCCTCCTTGGGAATAATATTTGTTCATTGTATAATATAAGAAAACACCTCCTCAATCGGAACAACCAATCAAGGTACATACATAAACAAATAAGCACTAAATAAGACTAAATAATAATAAAATAAATAAAATCTTACCAACAACAGTGAGATGAACTCTTCTTACGAGAGGAGGATGCGTTGACATCTGACACTCATAATATCCTTCGTCTCTTTCACTCACGTACTGAATGAGCAAGCGCCAATCATTAGGATGTTCGAACGCTAAGGAATATCTTGAGTCCGCTGAATAAGTATGACGTCCAAATGAAAGTAGATGCAGGTCATCTCCTCGCCTTCTCACCCAGGATATCTATGGGATTAAGTCAAATACAAATATTAGTATATATTATATATGCCACTACTATTTATTGTAGTTTTATTATCATCATTTACCCAATAGCAGTCAGCAGTGGGATATAAAACACACGTAAAGTGTATCAAGGTCCGGTTTTACGCCTTGGATCCCGGTTTTAAGTATAAATTTTGGAAAAACTATATTGTCTTCTGAAAATACCTAATAATGTCCTCCAGACCGATTTCGGCCACGGCGGCTAATCTCAAGAGAGATAAGCCAACTACGCAGGAGATATTATAGTGCACAAGTGTGTGCACAAACACAGGTGCACTCACTATTCCCTAACTCTCATAATCCGATGGGACGTCAATCCGACACGACCGGAAAGAGTTCAGGCCAACGGTTTTACGTGCTTATCGAGGCACAGGAGTGTACACACTTCCAACTTCTAGACTCCGGGTTGCTACTGAGAATTTTCTGACAGAAAAACCCAATAACTTTTTATTGACCTGATCTAGGAATTGAATCCAGGACCTCCGCGTCTGCGGCCTTACATCAAGCCACTAGACCAACGAGCCAGTCAAATACCTAATAATAGGTGTGTGTCTGTATGTCACTGTGTTATCTCCATGTTGGTTATTCATATTCGAAGTCTACACGACTATCAACATCAGATTAGCTATAATTTTACTCATTAAAATCCTATTACTTCAAAAAGCTAAAATTAATATGCGATCAACGCGAATTTAATATTGTGACTTAAATCGATTTCAGTGCCAGTCTGTCACACAATTGATAGTTAAGTTTTAGTTAAATAAGAATAATAACATATATAATTTCACCTGTAATGTTTACCTTCTTAAATATGTAAAAACTCAAAATTAGACTAGCTACTAACAATTTATGACTTTATAAAAAGATGGCAAGAATTTCTACTACCGGCATTTCTACTTTGAAGGGCAATCCCGCTGCTCTGGACGAAAAATGAACCCCGCTAAAGGTGAATACAATAAGACAACTATTCTATATTTTAGAAATGTTTTTGAACTATTACTTTTACTCCAAGGTCCAAGTTAATTTGAGTCAATATAAAACTTTAGCTGTGTCTAAAATATTATAAAACTAGTCATAAAAATTAAGTAGTACAAGAAGTACATGGTATTATTCTTCTTTCTAAAAAATAGAATTTTGTGCGAACTAAATCTTGCTTATTTATTAATTATTCTATCGACATATAAACACACAAGTCTTTTTTTTTATATAGAATAGGAAAGCGGACGAGCCACGAGAGTATATGGGCTACCTGATGGTAAGTGGTCACCAACGCCTGTAGAAATTGGTACGTAAGAAATGTTAACCATAGCTTATATCACCAATGCGCCACCAACCTTGGGAACTAAGATGTTATGACCCTTGTGCCTGTAATTACACTGGCTCACTCACCCTTCAAACCGGAACACAACAATACCAAGTACTGCTGTTTTGCGGTAAAATATCTGATGAGTGGATTCCTACCCAGACGAGCTTGCACAAAACTCTACCAGCAGTGTAAGTCTGTATTACTGTTGTTTAATTTTTATATTAAGTAGTAGCTCGCATGAAAAGCACTAACAGTACACATTTATGTAAATGTTGAGTATCATGAAGAGGAAATGCGTAGCGTATTGATGACAGCTCAAGATAATAAGCGGTCCATATTTGTTTATTTAAACTTTATTGACTACAAATCAACGATTCACATAATACAAATTTGTGAATGGTTGCAATAAAATTCAGGTAAAAAATAATTTAATTAATGCCTTAATCAAATATTGTTCTATGCTAGTCAACGTTGAGGCTGATATATTTCTCATATTTACCAAAAAGTACGAATAGTTATGTAATAATAAATAATAGTATATATAAATTTATGCTTGATTTATAAAAGAAATGTCACCTTAAATTTAAGGAGAAGCCTCCAGTTATTTATATATTTGAAAATAAGCTTACGGTTTTTTCGCCTAAGTCATGCACACGACAATGCAAGTGGACTCGGCTTCCCAGCTGTGCAGTCACATTGTTTGTGGATGCGTCATCTTCAAAGAAAGGCAATGGCTCCGATGTGGTAGTGGATATGTCTTCATCCTGGTCTTCGTACACCTCCGTGAAGACCTCGTTCCAAAACGGCACCTTTATCACATTCTTATCACCGGTTTTGAAATCTGAATGAAAAGTAAGACTCATAATTATTAAGTACAATAGAAGACAAAACTACAAATTGCCGTTGGAGCTGCCGGTTATTCAATTTGTACATTACGGAAAATACGAACGACAAAATTATATGTTTATTTATTATTGTAAAGGAAAATATCATAAATTTTTATAATGTAAACGCTCGAAACTAACTCGGTGGAAAATTTTCTAAGCATGACATTATTTTTCAACTTTGCCATTTGAAGACTCCTAGAAAGCAGAAATAAGCGAGAATGCTCGTACAAAATTGCAAAAGGCGAGACAAACGAATATTAAACAGAAATAAAATGGACAATTTAAAATTTGTTAAGAAAAGCGTACGAAATCTAAAGAAAATTTAAAGCTTTAGAGTTTAAGTGAAGATGTTTCATGTACAGAGAAACATTATTTTGTTTTGTATTTGTTTCTAGTCACAATTTCGATAGTAATAGTTTTTCACTAAAATATTAATTAATCCAATTATAATGAATTATACTTTCATGAAATTTCATTTTCATTTGTTTATAATTTAACTATGAAAATGAAATTCATTGTCATAATAAAATTATAAACAAATGAATAATATTAATTTTAGTGCTTCGTAGTTTTTGAAAACATATTATCGAATCCTTAAGTACTAACACTTTCTTAAAATATATAATTCTAATTTTTTTACGTTGTTTGTGCAATATAACTGTAAATAATGTTTGCTAAGTATTCTCATATAATTATTCTCTTTAGTAAATCATCACAAATCTTATCCAACTTGCTTAGAAACATGTTCTACAAGTGGGCACAATAAGGGTTTTATTATATATATAGAGGTCAAGAACGTGAACCACTTAATGTGGAGCTATTTAGGTTCCGTATATGGGTATAAAATTAGACCAATAACTTTCTGTATTAAGCCCGAGTTAAGGATCAATTTTCTCTAAATAGAATATACAGTGTTAATTTATTAACATATTCGGTTTTCATTTTTAAATAATAATTTAAAAAATCAGAATTTCATTAAACTTCTTTATATCTAAATATATGCATACCGTTATCAATGAATTTCTTTACAAAGCAAATTTGGGTATAACGAGCTATTATGTGATTTATTATTCTCTTTTTCCTGATTACTTAAGTATTAACAATTTTTAATTTTGTTATTATCAGTTATACCTGGTATTTGAGGAGCGATCACACATAATGTTCTGGTGAGCAGTGCGCTGAAGACGAGCAGAGCAGCCGGCGTCATCTTGTCAGTCGCTAGCAGACGCCATAGATTTCATCTGGCTAGACGCCTTTGACCCTATTAAATAAATGACGATTATTTTGTATATATCACTAACATATTTCGACCCGGAAACTACTGCTTTATAAGTTAGACACTAAACCAGTCAGAACTAGACTATTTTCAGTCAAGCAAATATTATAATGCAATGAATACAGCGCCAAGTTTTCTCAAGCGCAAGTTATTGCGTTGCGTGTGCTTTTCGTAACATTTATTAAATCTCCAAAGATATTTTTTACAAATATTTTTTTTTATATAAAATAGGTACATGCATGGGCCTCTCGATAGGAACGGATCCATCGCCTTTGACATTGGCGCTGTAAGAAATATTAACCATTTCTTATGTCTTGTGCCTTTAGTTGAATAGTTAAACAGTCTTTTATTTGTTTTAAAATTTAACTATCTAAAATTTCAATGTAGTTATTTTAGAAGTAAGAGACGTAATAAATACTTTGTTACAAATATATATAATTATATTTCTTTCGTCATTTGAATACTGCTGGGCTATTCTGTAAAAACAAACTTGAAACTCACCACAGAAAATGTTCGTGAAATGTCAAAATATGATTTGCGAGAATGAGCCTAACTACTCATAGAGTCATACGACTCATTGTATGTCAACATTTCATGGGTGAGTAATGTAAGTGAGTTCTTACAGAATAGCACTGCTGGTAACTAGCGGTTCCTGTGATTCTATTATAAAAAAGTGCACCTCTTTCATTCTTAAATAACCTACGAAATCTAAGTATAATTCTTATAGTTTTGCCAGCGATCGTCTGAATAGGCGAGGTCTGTTTTTCTAGCAAGGTTTAAAAATTTACAATAAATGATGTATCGACTATATTTCAGATACCCATATGAGGAGAAATAATATTTTATTCATATTATTGAGGTCAACATAATTAGTTACGATTTTACGGAATTACGTCAACAAAATGTTATTATTTTGGCAAATTATTTTCATACTTATTAGTCTATTAAAGGCTCGACGTTCTGAAAATTTTTAAGTATTCCCAAGTTATTAAAATGGAGTGAAGCTTAGTGATAGAACGAATTTATTAATTAATGTTGTTAATAATATTCAGAAATAAAACTTACAGTAAAAAAAATATTCTTACAAATTGTGACTAATTAACCATCCAGTATCAGGGCTATCTTCGAAACGAATAAATAAATATATACAAATGGAATTAAAAGTATTTCTGAAAACAACTTATTGGATTTCTCACTTCCTTCTGGACAAAAGAATGAATAGCGTTGTTTTGCTTCCGTTAATATTGTTAGGATTTTTATTAGGTACTTGAAATTATAATACAAAATCTGTAGGTCATAGCAAGTAAAACATAATAAAAAAAAACAAAAAAAAACGTTCACATATTAGTTTAAGCATACATTGTTTAAGAGTCAGATAATCATATAACATTAACTAACTGCCTACTTAACTTAAGTTATGATGAGACTGAGTGTCGTACACCGCGGCGTGCCTGCTCGCCGGAAGCCCGCCATGGGACCTCGAGGCCGAAGCTAATTCGAGGGTCTATTGGCGGATCAAGGCGGCAGCTAGAGTGGAGGGGGAGAACCGGCCCCACCCACGTGAGGTTCGGACGTGGCGAGAGGAGGCCCGCGAGAGGGTATTCGCCGAGTGGTCGGAGAGGCTGGGTGTCCCGGGTGCTAGCCGGGACCTCGTTGCGGCCATTCGGCCGGTGCTAAGGAAGTGGGTCGAGCGCAAGCATGGCCCACCCACGTATCACCTCACACAGCTTTTGACCGGCCACGGTTGTTTCGGCCGGTACCTGTGTGAGGTGGTTGGTAGGGAGCCGACGGTGGAGTGCCACCATTGTGGCGGAGGAGCCGTGGATACGGCGGAACACACGCGCGTAGAGTGCCCGGCTTGGGCGGAGCCTCGCGCGGTCCTATCCACGGCCGTAGGTGGAGACCTGTCGCTTCCGGCCGTCGTCGAGAAGATGGCCGGAAGCGAAGAGATCTGGGCGGCAGTGTCCCGGTTCAGGGCATGTGTCATGTCGCAAAAGGAGGAGGCAGAGCGGGAGCGGGAGGACGACGTGGACTCGCTCCCGCAACGAAGAAGGAGACCTCTTCGACGGCGACGTGCCTTCGCCTCTTCGACGGCGACGTGCCTTCGCAGGCCGGACGCTGCCGCAGAGTTGAGGTGTGGTTGGCGGCGGAGCAAGTTTGTTTGTTGATCCGCCGCGGGGCTTCAAGCCCTGACGCCCAGCCTCCAGTGGCGGACTCGGGAGAGTCCGTCACGTAACAGGACGGAGGCACAGAGAGGAGGGAGGCGCGCCCTAACATCCTGGCGCGCTCTCGAGATGGGTCGCCTTGTGGCGACGACCGCTGGCGGGGTTGCGGTTGTAAGTCACAACGTTCCCGTGACCCCGCCGCCTTGCGGAGAGGCGGAAATCCGGGGAGGTTTTAGTGGGTAGGACGGTGGCCCTCTGCCCCGTGAGTCCCACATACCCGTCCCGGTCCCCCCGGACCGGGCGGCAGGCGTAAATGCCTTTCCTCCCCGAAAAAAAAAAAAAAAAAAGTTATGATGAGACTGAAGATTTAATTAAAATTTAATCTAATGTTACCTTTCCCTTATCCATTTCCTTCCACAAAACTTCCTTTATTGTTATCTTAATTATTAAATTTGTTTGATTAATATTATTATTAGTAATTTACAATAAATATAATTTATTTCATTAATTATGTAACTTAATAAATAAAGTACCTACACGAACAGTAATATGAGAATTCTTATTCACACAATGTTTTGTCGTATTTTTAAATGTTATCATTCGTTAAATTTGTTTAAAATGTTGTAATTTTGTAATCTTTTAATTTAATTCTATCGTGTTTTTTTATTTTTTTTTGTGCAACTCAAACTAGTGATTTGTCGCTATGTTGGCGGGCGTTAATAACTGCATCACAGTTTTACACTATAGCAGTTATTATCGTTCACATTTTGTTTCTGATCTAATATGTTGGTTTTTAAATAAAAAATAAAATAAAAAATAATAATAATTTTTGAACGTGTGCCAACCCTAGTTGCAGTTTACTTTCATGCACAATATGCGAGGCGATCAACCGAAGGATTTATGCGTGGAGGGTGATGTAATGAGTTTTCTGTCTCTTTCATTCCTTTACAAACTGAAGGGAACATGTGATGTTGAGTGTCCTTTTTACTTAGTGAAAAGGAAAACTAGAAGACTTTTGTTTGTTTTTCTGTTTAAAAGTGTTATTGTGGGCCTTTTACTTTTAACTAATGAAATATTATTTAATGTTGATGTTTATGTTTCCATTTTCAGTCCTTTTGTGATAGTATATTAATTAAGTTTGTTATTTTGTACGATTTCATAATCGTAAATTGTGAGCTGATGATTTTAGGATTTAAGAATTTTTTTTCTTCTTTTTTTAAAACTAAAATAAAACCAAAATACATTTACATATTATAGAAAAAACACGCCGTCTTAAATGGTCTTTTTGTAGCATTGTACTCACGACGCTGGCACTATTACCTCTCTGGACCGCTAGACTCAGCCTCTGGGTTACATAAGCGCTAGCTCTTGAGTCACCAGAAGAGTGGACCAGTATCTTAGTTTTAGAATTATTGATAATTTCACACTTTTAACTCGTCAGAATATCTGATTAGTGCGTGGAACCTACCCAGGCGGGCTTGAAAAAGCCCTACCACCATATAAAATTATTACACTTCTTTATTGAATGTTGATATTCAACTGTATTATTTAAGGGGTGTTATTGGTTTTAGATAAATTGGTCTTTGCAGAAAAACCCTTGACTCAGAATTGGGATATTTACTTTATTTTTATTAACATTCAAAGCTTCCCTAATTTAAACTCACTAATTTTTACTTACGTGGTAGGGCTTTGTCTAAGCCCATCTGGGTAGGTACCACCCACTCATCAGATATTCTACCACTTAACAGCAATACTTAGTATCCAGTTATATACGTTCAGGTTTACAGGATGAGTGAGACAGTTGAACTACAGGTACAAGAGACATAACATCTTCGTTCCCAAGGATGGTGGCGCATTGGCGATGTAAAGAATGATTAATATTTCTTATGTCGCCAATATCTATTGGCGTTGGTGACCACTTAAAAACAGGTGGCCTATTTGCCCGTCATCCTAGCTATAACTTACAAAAAAACACATACATTTAAACTTTGCTATTAAAACTATAGAAATATACCGCAAAAGTAAATTATTACACCATACGTTTTCTTGAATTGTCAACTTAGTTCAAAACTTCGTGGAGCAATGTTATAAAGTGATGAAACGTGTTAAAACAAACTCGAAAAACTTGTTTATAAAACTCCTCAACTTGTGTATAGAACTCATCAACTGAAGTATGTATAAAAGTGCATTTCTCATTTGGTTCATTGTCTTTTATTCACCAAATTACAAGTTCGCACGGCCACTGCGGTCTTGTAATGCGAAACAGTGAAAAGTTTCATTTAAATTAATTAGTTAGTTTTTATTCTAACATTTATTTGGTCTAGACTAGCGCTTTTAGCGTTAAAAACTAACATTTTATACTAAAACAATATTAATCCTACTCGTACTGTTGATATAAATGGACATTTAAGAATTGTTTAGTTACCTCGCTTTTTTGTACGTCCATGTGTGTGGGTTACCGTCATAATTTTTTGTATCATTTAATTGATGTGGTCAGGTTAGAAATTATATATTTATAAAATAAATTTAAAAGTAAATATCATTATTTTCACAATCACTAAAGGAAAATTGCTGTTCGATATTTGTAATATTTACTATTTCCTCAACCTGTAAATGTATCACTACTAGGCTGCTGTCCATTTAAGGAGAAGATTAGAGACTTATTCTATCACGCTGCTTCAATACGGATATAAATTTGGCAGATTTTCATCCAACACATGCTGGTTTTCCAGCGAATTTTCTTCCGTCACCGATGAAGGGTTAAATCAGAAATACAAATTAATCATATGAAAAATTAGTAATGAATGCCTGAGTCTGAACCCACAGTCGTCGATTAATATTATCGTGTACCAATTGATTAGTTCTTATAACTTTTATTATTATTAGGTCTTTGCATTAATACTCATAAGAAATATATCCATAAATATTATAAAAATAAACTTTTTCAATATTTCCATTACACTCAATCTTATTAAGTATAAAGAGACATTTATCCCTTAATGGAATTTGTATGTCAGTGGCAAGAAAAGTACCTAAGGGTTAAACCAGAATCCGATCGTGGTAATGCTATTCCCCGCAGCTATTATTTCATTTACAGACTACTGCTTTGATGTTAAAAGTTTTATTAAATTAAGAATATATTTTATCTACAATATTTAACACAGACTGAAATTGAAAAATGATTATTTGTACTTAGACCTAGATCTACGTTTGAGATGATACTAAATAAACGATTCGTTTTGCTTTTGGATAGTAGAATCTACTGAGGTAGGGTTTTGTCAAGCCCTTGTGTGGAGGTTAGCACCTTATAGTCCATATAGATCTATACTAGACGTTACCTCCCACTAAATATTCTCTCAGTTCCTTCTCAAACATTTTTTTAGAGTAAGAGCCTACTTGGAGAAAAGTTAATTTTTCCGGGATTAAAAATTCGCATAAGTAAAAAACAAGTGAAACACAAAAAATATACAATTTTCATGGTTATAAAACCCTATTAAATAGATTGGATCATGTAGACCCTAAAACAGTAATAGGCCAAATCCGTTTCAGTTATTGGCAAACAACATCGTAGTGTGACCATAAATGTCCCTTACATTTCAAAGGGGAGTTATTTATTTATTTTGAAAACTTTATATTTCGTATTTGGATTGAAATAAGGAATATATAATATATATAACGGTGAGAGTGAGGCACCATCATTGATTTAGACTATAGAATTATAGACAAGAGTTATTGCATACTTTTTGTTGTCATGTCACATCATGTCAAACTTGCATAACGTCAAACGTTGAACACCATCGACGTTTATATTACGTTTGAATTATAACATAAGATGGATTTACTTAATATATCTATCGGTATGCTGATTTATATATAAACAATGTAACCATAAGTCACAAATTTAAATGATTTCCTAGAATCCAATGCAAAGTGGTCACCAAGTAAGTCAGTTTCACTAAATGGAATTTTCACTTCACACTTAGATAGGAATGGCTGCTTGTGTGATATTCTTGGCAAGTAAATTGACTCTTGTAACCATAGTTTCTATATATAATATTGTTGGAGGAAGACTAATATTTTAATTCAGCAACACCACACCTGCCTATATAAGACGAGATGTTGGCGATAAGAGCTCATTATTACGTTAACTTTTGAAGTGTGCGGAAGCTCTGCCAGAATTATTACCGATTTAATTAAATTACTAATTATTTTATGTTTGTTTAAAGTCATAAATTGTGTATGTACTTGAGGCCGAAGGCCAAATAAATCTTTTTTTTAATTTTAATAATTGTTTGATTTATAACATCAGAAGTGGGATTCGAAGGCTGTTATAGCCGCAAACACATTTCTGGTGCTATAGATGAAACTTAATTCTACCCTCCCACGCGGTTTAGTGATTTAAATATTCGGGCAATGCTTCCATCAGTGTAATGTCGAACAACGATAAACGTAACAAACGTAGACGTCGAGGACAAATTCCTCCCAACTCAATGGAATAGATCCTGACCAGACTGCGCGCTTTGGAGGAGCAGTCTCGTGCGTCTGTGGAGACGCAAGCCAGTGCATCAGTCAGTGCTGGCACTAGTCGCGCTGTCGCGCTGCAAAGCGCCACACCAGCAGCCGCATCGACGCCTGGGGCGCCGACTCCGCCACGCGACCACGTGGTTACGCCGCCACCGACTCCGCAAACCAGCCAGACGGGGTTATCGCAATCCGAAGATGTGGTGACGAATGTTGCCGAGCGGCTCTTGACCGCTATCAGCTGTGCTCAGGTCAGATCCAATCGATATTTTGTCTCTGATTTTGATCTGAGTGTTCATGACTTCGATACGTGGTGTGATGAGGTAGAAAGAGCGCGTATTTTGAACCAATGGGGCGACAAAGAATGCCTTGCTCGCATCGGACATTGTCTGAAAGGGGAATCTCGTACCTGGCTTAGCCAATGGACAAGTGATATTCGCACATGGTCCAATTTCAAACTAGAATTAAAAGCCTTATGCCCACGCTCTGTCGATGTCGCGAATATTCTTTATGACGTTATGCGAACAGAGTCCGACAAATACTCCACATACGCCGAATATGCTCGTAGATCGCTTTTAAGGTTACGCATAGTTAAAGGTCTAAGCAACGAGCTACTTACTGCCATTATTATACGTGGAATCGTAGACCCACAAATCCGCGCTATGGCTATTAACGCTAAATTATCGCCCGATTCTATAGTGGAGTTTTTGTCTAGCTTTGTTAAACCTTCTAACAATTCAAATAGAAAAATATCTACTAACTATAGTCGGTTTGATAAATTCTCTAATAATAATAATTTAAATCGCAACCTTTTAAAACGCAAATACAGTTCAAACGATTCAAAATCAATTAAATGTTACCATTGTAAGCAATTTGGCCATAAAAGTGTAGATTGTAGTAAACGATTGAATACAACTACAAATAATAATAACAACGAAAGAGCAATCGCGCTACCGGCAACGTCTCGTGTTGATGTGTTGAAGTGTACATTTTGTAAAAAAGGAGATCATTCCGAGAATATGTGTTTTGCCAAAGAACGGTCGAGTTCACGAAACAATAATGGTGTTAATTTTTGTCGCGAACTTGTGGGTAGTTATAAAAATCGTGACGTAACAACTGCTGTTATCTCGGGAATCCCGTTAGATGTTTTGATCGATAGTGGTTCATGTGTCTCTAATGTCGAAAAATATTGTTAAACATTTTTCATGTCAATTAAGACCTACAAATCAATTATTACGTGGCTTAGGTGATATGGAAGTGAAATCAGAATCATATGTAACGTTGCCCGTTGAATTCAGTGACTTAACAATAGAAATTGATTTTTATATCGTCGATGATAATAATTTAAATGTACCTGTAATTATTGGCACCGACGTGTTAAATAGAAAAGGCATAACTTATGTTAGGACCGGTGATTGTCAGCGTATAATTCGTAGTGAACCTATTGAAAGCAATATTTTGCCAGTAAATTCAATTTGTTTATCCGAACAAGTAAATACGTCTGTGTCTGGAAAAGATAGGGAACGATTATTAGAGATTCTAGCCAAGTATTCAAAATTCTTTTTAAGTGGTACCGCGATCACAACTGTAAAGGATAGTGAAATGCATATTAAACTGACAACTAATGTACCCGTGTATTATAGACCCTATAAATTATCACACGATGAAAAATTAAAAGTTCGCGAAATAGTTAAAGATTTGCTTAATAAAGGTATAATTCGTGAATCTGACTCGGAGTACGCTAGCCCAATTCTATTGGTGAAAAAGAAAGATGGTTCTGATAGAATGGTGGTGGACTACCGTGCACTGAATCGGATTACTTAAAACTAGACATCCCCTACCGTTGATTAATGACTACATAGACCGATTAGGTAAAGCTCTCTGGTTTAGTTCCTTAGATATGTTATCTGGGTTTCACCAACTTAGAGTTGCTGAGGAGTCTATTCATAAGACGGCATTTGTTACCCCGGAAGGCCACTACGAATATTGTAAGGTCCCCTACGGATTAGCAAATGCACCGATTTTTTATCAGAAAACTATTGCTAAGACGCTAAAATCCTTTATTGAGGCAGGACAGGTTGTAGTCTATATCGATGACGTACTTATATTGACACAAAGCATTAACGAAAACCTTATTTTATTAGATTCGGTAATTAAAACTTTGACAGAGGCAGGATTTTCTATCAACTTAAAGAAATGCACTTTTCTAACCAATGAAATCGAATATCTCGGTAGGATTATACGCGATGGTCAGGTTAGGCCGAGCACTTATAAAATTGACGCATATACAAAATATTGTTTACTGTTCGCGTTAACACGCCAAGATAGTAGTGAGCTAAAGCGTGTAATAACTCAAATTATATCGCTGTTCGGTACTTTTAAAAAGCTAGTGTGTGATAGAAGTCGTATGTTTGATAATTACGAATTTATTAACTGGATATCTGGTTACGGTGTCGAAGTGCATTTTATTACTCCCGAAATGCACCAAGAAAACGGCCAAGTTGAACGTCACACAGTACTTAATATGATAAGGGTTGAAGTAAATTATAATAAAAATGATTGGTCAAAAGTATTGTGGAAATTACAACTAGTATTAAATATCACTAAAGATAAGACAACCCAATACCCGGCACTTAATCTTCTCATTGGCACCGATTCGACTACTCCGTTAATAAATAGCTTGATTAAAGACATAACCTACGAAGGTTCAAATCCAAATCGCGACGCGACTCGCGAATTAAAAAGGCAACGAGCTGAAGAGCTTATTCGCGATAATAGAAACAAACAAGATGCTTATGTTAATAAAAATAGAAAACCTCCTAAAAAGTATCAAGTAAATGACTTGGTTTACGTGATCAAGAATTCTCAAAGCACCGGGAAACTTGATAGTGGTATGAGAGGCCCTTATAAAGTAACGAAGGCGCTCCCTAATGATAGATACGAAGTCCAATTGTTGGCTGGTGCCTATGGCAAAACTACTTAGGTAGCTGCAACATACATATATGGTTTTATGGAAGGGTGAATGGACACCTGAAACTTGTGCTGCATTTTTTGAAGGTATTTACTTGTTGTGCATGAGTTGTTATTTGCTTGACTTTATTTATTTATTGTGGAATGTAAATGTGAGACGTGCTAGTGGAAAAGACCCATGTAAAACCTGTGCGCGCGGTATTGGGTTGACCACAATGGTTTCTGGGGTGAGTCAGTTGCGCAGCTGACAACAGACCTGTGTAAATCCATAAATATTTATTTATTTATTAGATATGGCACACAAGTTTGGCACAGTTAAAGGCAAAATACACACACACACACACACAATAATACACACACTGTGTAATTAAAACATACAAACAATTAAAACAATTAATTAGAATTAGTACATAAGCATTATATAACATAGAAACAGGAGGAATACCAGTGATCTAGAAAAGAATTTTTAGATTTTGTACAATTTAATCCAAAGACAATACATATACAAATGTTAATTTAAGCGATTTTAACAAAAAATTTAAATCGGATTTTAGTATATAAATTAGTATGTGCTTTCGATATACAAACAAAATACAGATACAACTATTATTTTTTCTTAAATTTACATTAAAGGTTTTTTATTTCATTCCACAACTGTCTTAAATTTCATATAAAAATGCCACATGACGTAAAAAAGGGATGAAGTAAATTGGCCGCAAAGAACCGAACATATGGTCGCCCTAACACTTTGTTTGAAAATACGTTTCCATTGCAATACTCTGGTTATTTTCGGTTTAAATATAAATTAACAAAATGATTAATTTTTTAATAAAAAAAATTATCCTCTGGTGACTAGAGGTCTGGTTAAATTTTGGCCCAGAGGATCAGAATTGCGATTCAAAGGTGCTGTTAGCATTCTTGTCACCATTCAACATTTTTAATTTTTATTTGTATATTTATTTATGGTCTTAATGTAAATAATTCTTATGTTAATAAAATGTAATTAATAAAACACCCATATTGTGTTTTATTCGTACATTATTTGATAGCTCTCAAAATTAATAAATAATTATTTATTTTCATTGTTCATATTCATATTTCACAGAAATATTTGTTAAAATTATGATTATTGGTATAATGATAGTTATTCTGAAATAAATTAAAGTTTTGATCAAACTGATCATTTTAAGTTCAGTATATATATACATTACACTGTACAATGTAAAATAACGATTAGTAACGTAAATGTACCTCGTACATTATATCATAAAAATATTGTAAAATGGAAACGCTCTTTCAACCCGGGATGTATCCGGGACAGAGCCGAGAGAACTGTGGTACCATAATAAAATAATATTTTCCCGGCAAAAAGTGTCCCTTGGACGCTTTCCAAATATCCTAGTATGAAAGCTAATGAGGCGTATACGTTCGTTAATTGTATTACACGAACAGTGGGTGTATGGCTTTGGCTAACAAGCGCTTTGCTGGTGGATATAATTGTATTCGTTGGATCCTTAAGATATAAAGGCGCTTTAAGCGCTAGCTTATTTCCTTTACGGGTGCGCAGTATTCTGTTAATTTATTCTAGAGTACAGTTGCGTACTATTTTTTTCACTTGTTTACAGACACTACTGAAAACTATTTTTTAAGTCCCTATTTGGCTGAACTAAACTAAACTACTGATTTGTAATATGATTTGAAATTTAGAATAGAAAGGCAGACTCACGAGTGCGAGTAAATAGACATTATTATGTACCTCGTGTCTTTAAATACACTGGTTCACTCACATTTCAGACTGAAACAAAACAATACTTCCCATTCTATAAAAAAAAAAATATATTTTTTTATAGAATGGGAAGGAGGACGAGCATATGGGCCACCTGATGGTAAGTGGTCACCAACGCCCATAGACATTGGCATTCTAATACATGTTAACCATCCCTTACATCACCAATGCGCCACCAACCTCGGTAGAATATCTGATAAGTGGGTAGTACCTACCCAAACGAGCTTACACAAAGCCCTACCACATTTACTTTCTACCGTACTTTAATTTGCTGAAAGAAATATATTCATGTTACCATGTCTATTCGTTAGTTATTTTAGGTGACCTATATATGCCTTACCAATAACAAGCTCTAGACTCGACACGCTTTGTATTAATTGGTAGATTGGCAAAATTAGGCTGATATGAACAAAAAAAGAGACGCTTCACCCATATTTTCTACATTTTATTAACTAAGCCGTATGAGACATTATTAAAGTTAATATCTTAGAGAATATATCTTTGTAAGTACATAGGTCTTTATTTGATTACGAAACTTGAATTGCTTTGTTATAATTAATAAATTCTACCACAATCATTCCCCCCTTCTCCCGTTGTTTACTGTCTTGTTTGTGTAGTGGTTTTAGATATAATTAGATATAATCCTGGGTTCAATCCTAAGTCGAGCCAATAAAAAGTTATAGGGTTTTACTGTGAAACTCTAACTAGCAACCCGGAATCTGGAAGTTGGAAGTGTGTACACTCCCATTTTTCGGAAAGCGCGTAAAACCGTTAGTCAAACGCCTGAATTCTTTCCAGTCGTATTGGGTTACCGTCCCTTTATAAGAGTGAGTGTGCACCTCTGTTTGCACACACACTTGCGCATTATAATATGTCTTGATAATCTCTTTTGTCTTTGGGGCCGTGGCCGAAATTGGTCATTAGGACATGATCATTATCATATATAATAAAGAAGTATACGCGCCGCGCCTTGTTAGTGCAAGGGAGTAAAGAGCGGTAGCAGAGATGAGGGCATAATGGCTAAGAGAGCGGCATGCCATTTGACATTACGATTCGAGTTGATCTTATTAAGGCATGATATTTCACATCATTAAATTTTAAATTATGATTGAAAAAATACAAAAAATGTTTGGTCAATATAAAAATATCCATTGAAAAAGATCAGGTCTCAGTCGATATGAAATAACTTTCATTCATTAATATTCTTCAGATTGAAATCAATGGATTACAGCAATTTCGAACAAGATGATTGGACTCGATCCTAATTGAATTTAATTTGTCAGAGAAACATTATTTTAACCGTCTAACCTTTGTTCTCGATAAATTATATTTCAAAAATGTAACGGCTTTATCTATAATCGTTGTTTAGAAGGTGATTGATTAAACAGTGCTTTTTTTTTCTTTCAAATGTCAAATCAATGATGAAAGAAAGAGAGTAATCAGTATTTAACTAAACAATCGGTAACGTTTAAATGTGTTTTCATAGCGTAACCTGAACGATACATAATTCAATATAAAAATTAATAGAAAACAAGAATATTTTCAAGTATGAGTTCCAGTAGTATAAGACCAAACTCGAACTCAACACAGAACAGGATCGTGTAATGTCAAAAAATGATATGCGATATTGATTATAATAATAATAACATTTTTAATATTTTAGATACAAAGTAAGTTAGCGCAGGATAGCACTACTGATATTAATATGCTATTATTTTTCATAAATTAATTATAGACTTTTTTGGAGATGTCTCAAGAACGGGCGTTTCAATATAATTTTACATCTTCATAACTAACCAGCTTAGTTATTTTTTAAACAAAAAATTAAGAATTGTGTGCACTGCTGATAACTTACCATTTTAAATTTCTTAATGCTGATTTATTCTGGAACAAAACAAAAGAATAGGACTCAATAAAAATATTTAACTTAATCAAATCAGAAAATAATTTATTATTCCTCATTATTATTCACCGAATTCAATGAAATCGGTTCTAAATTCAAAGTACTGGCCATTAAAAGAGTCCAATAATTTAAATGAAAAGTTGAAAAATACTGCCTGCATTCTTCCGCAAAAAAAACCTAAATATCCTCGTAATTCAGAATCCATGAATAGGAAGCTATTCAAATTAAAAATAGAAGAGCAGAACATTTTTTTTATGTATAATAGGTATGTGAAAAAAAATTATACGTACAAAAAATATGCCATACAAGGAGGTGCAGCATCATTATGGTGTGGTTATTATGAATATTATGATACTTACCATAACTTTCAAAAATAAAATGGGTTCTCCGCCAACGTTACTTTATATATAATGTATAATCTTGGATTGCGGAATATTCGTACACATAATAATCTCCATTTTATTCATTAATAATATATTATGCAAAGGTTACAATTATTATAAAATTATCATCACACGCTTTTCTATTGAAATTAAGAGAACAGTAACAGAATATACCTGATATTAATATTGGCATTTAAAAAAAAAACAATTGTATTTATAGAAAGACATTCCAACAGAATACAAAATTAAGAAAAATGTTAACGGTGACCGCTAACTGGGTTTTACGTTCTAAAATTTGTTCAAAGCGTAGACGTAATGTATATGCTTATCAGTTTAATTTTTTATTCACCGTGATATGCCTAAGTTATTGTCATGCTCTATACCAAAGAAATTCGTAATAATTCTGCATTTGGTAACCCTACAAAACAGTTAAAGCGTAAGAGTAAAGGCAATTTCTCTCGCTCTTTTTCCGAATATATGAGATACAAATCGGGCAATCCCATCCATGGCCATGTATGTTCCTTTCTGCATAATGCCGCAATGCGTAGCTCTTTGTTGAACTGTGAAAAGGCAAATATATTATTCGCTATCTGTCCCTCGAGTTACATTCGCTGTTCAATTCTCTTATGACATTATGGTTTCCTGGTACTTCTTTAATACAATCGCTATTTACTATTAAATTTATTTTTAATGATAATAAAGGAAAAAATAAAATTAACAAATAGTTATGTTTTCATGCTTACAATTAACAATAGAAAATTTGTTTGAGGATAATTAACTGAGCTGATGGTGAAATGTATGCGCAAACACAGCTCTCACTCTCATAATCCGATCGGAGTGCAAACCGACACGATGGGAGACAATCGAGGCATAGAACCAACGGCTCTATATTGTCTTCGAGGCACAGGAGTGGCAACTTGTTTGTAGGTTGTTATTAATTTATGTATATGTTCTACAAACCAAAGTCCGACCTGCCGGTCTATGTCGGCAACTTTTTGTCAGCGGGCTAATCTGCAGTTTCACTCATTGCAAGTCAGAAATCTTTTTGGCGGCATGTTGGCGATTCGAGATGAGAACATTTTTGGCAGTTAGTGATTGCTGCGCGTCGAAAGACGTTTTGTGTGTTCTGTGATAAGTAGTGTGCTGTATCTCTAGAATAATTCTAAATAAATATAATTATTAAACATGGACGATGATATTGATCTATTGATATAATATTACATATGTGATACATTATTATGTTTAAGTCAAATTTTATGATCAGTGTGTTTAGGATTCCACAATAATTCATTCTTCTTGTAAGCCTCGATTAATCATAATGCAGTATTTTTTTCTTCGTCCCACTTCATGGCGCAAAAAAGCAGTAGCAGGTGAAAAAGCAGTAACGACAGCTTTAGTGTTGCCAGGCAACTAAACGATTGCGTTCGCAAGCCGCCAGCATGCCGGCAACATGTTTCGCGCCGACATGATTATTATACATTTTCATATAAGCCACCGGGTTGTGTCGGTAAGCTGGTGTCTGCGGGTCTGTCGCTTCGGTTTGTAGAGCATCTTGGCCCGACTGGATTTGAATCTAAGACATCGGTAGCTATATATACTATGGTTAGACTAAGAGAGGACTTAGAGACTAAGAGTTTGAAAAATATGACTATAACCTAGCGGTTACTATTATCTACTACTGTCGAACCTTATACAGGCCCATCTATTCAGTGCCGTATACTGGTTTTAAGGTAGTGTATTTATGGCATGTAAAACTTAAGTTTAAAGATAACATGGGCAGCGATATATTAATTGGTAATAATGGTTTATACTTCTTGTAATGCTAGTGTCTATAGACGAAGGTTGCCACTTAATTTAGGTGGCATTTTTCCCTTGCCTTCAACAAAAATAGTACAATTTATACATTACTTTTTAAATGATTTAAAATACATAATTATTGTTGATCAGAAATAAAGAAGTTATGTTTCGTTAAAAATATCGAATAATATTATATACAAGTAGATAAAACGAGTAAACATCTAAGAATCTTTGAGTATGTTTACGGTGGTGTTCTATTATTTCACCCTCGTAAGGTCGTATAGTCTTGTTTTTCTGTTTTTATAAAACATCGTCACTTATCCTCATATGCAGTAAACAAATCATCAGTCGCGACTTTATCAGTGAGATAAATTGGATAAAGCCACAATTGATATGCTAAATCAGAATTATCTTTTTTTGGGGAAGGGGGGGGACTGAAAATACTCCTGCTGTGTTAAGAACTCTGTGCCCTTTTTTGTAACCTTGACAACATGTATCCAAAACTGCATGATGAATGGTTGACTAGAAAAAACGTTAAAGCATAATAAACAAACTTACTTTCACATTTATAATATTAGTTTTAGGATTTTAGCTAAAAATATATAACATAATACTATTTATTTATTTATTTATTGAGATAATAACACCATCAAATTATCGCTAAATACTTTAAATTAACTAAAACAGATATTCTTACGAAGGTATTAAAAGGTGTAAACAACATTCACCATTATGACAAAAATAATATAAACCAAACTAACCTGGCAGAAAATAGTTAACGTTTTTTCACAAAAATAAGCTTATATTAACCTTATCTACAAGTCTGTATTATTATTTTTTTATTTTTCCTAAGTAATTAAAATTATCTAGTAACGTAAATGAATACATCTACACTCGAATTTTAATTTTTGAATTTGTCCGACTTTCCTTCGGAGTATCCACAGAAGATTGAAACGCAAACAAAGACATCGGTCACTTGTCACACTCTTGCGCGTACGCCGTTACGCGGGTATTGTGGGTACGCGGTTAAGTTATCGCACTTTTTGTTAAAATTATATTATTTATAGCACTATACATTTATGTATCCTTAAAATATAAGTTTCTATAAATTTACCTATCATGGTTTTTACAAAAATATCAAACACAGTAGCGTAGAAGAATCAACAGCTTTTGACAACGCCGAATTTAAAGAATAACTTAGTTTATTCGTACCTCATTGTTAACGTTTTTATTTCTTTTATTCCTATTAGAAGTAGTTTGAAAGTGATAATAATTATTGAGTAATCAAATAGGTGCAAATACTATGATGCAAATACAATGGAATGCACTTACTCTATAAAGTGCCATCATATTAAATTCTCACGGAAAAAAAATTTAATGCTTTTGATTATTACATTAACAATAATAAAATAAATGAAGTAGATCAAATACGCGACCTCGGTGTGGTATGACACAATAATAAATAAAAGTTCTTGCATGTTAGGGGTTGTCTTGTCTCGGATATTTTTCTATTGTTCTAATTAAGTTTTATCTATATTTAGTGTTACATGAATTTCCTGTAGCTACTTTTTTCTTTTATATTAAATTACAAGCGGTGTTCACTTATAATTAGTTGTTACGCTATTCTACGAGTATGTATATATATTTTTTAAATGTATTTAGTGTTATATTCAGCTACAACCAATAAGAGCAATGTATCAATAAAAAATGTTACTGAAACGGGGAAAACGTATTCCTTTTGAGAGCTTCCATTGCGTACACTCCGTAAACGGTTAAAGTTAAGCAACAATCAGGTATGCTAGAATTGTTTTTCTTAAAAAAAATAAAAAAAAACGCCCACGATATCATATGTCTATCATTTAAGAATGACAGTATAACCTTTTTTTATGGTAATCAAATTAATTCTAAAATAATCCATTATTTACTTGGATTTTCTTCTCATTGTTTTCCTAAATTTATAATAACTCACTTTTTTAAGAGTTAGTTAATCATAAGTACTAGTATTATTTAAATACAAATTTACCTTTCAGTTTTAAAAAGATACAATTTCTTATGAAGGTGTCGTTTGCACTCATAATAAATAAAACGCAGAGACAAACATTAAAAATTGTCGGAATAGATTTAAGGGAATTCTGTTTTTCTCATGGCCAATCGTATGTTGCCCTATCTAGATCTAGATGTGGCGAAAACCAATAAATAATAATATCCCTCGAAAATAAAACTAAAAATATTGTTATTACTGAAATACTATAAATCCGCTTTTAGTGATTTCTTTAAGTTATACGCAGGTGGAACCACGGGCACAGCTCGTTACCAATAAAACACTTAACTGTGTGATTAAAATTGTCTTATATTCTGTAAATTTCAAGGCTGATTATACTTTTAAGAAACAGTGATATTCTTTTTTTTATATCAGCATCATACTTTATTTTTGATTTTGACATTGATTTTCTTTGATAGTTAGTATAATTTACTTAAAAATAGTTTTGATTTTTGTCCATAAACAAAAATATACAATTATTATGAATAAATAATAATTAAAACAGTATTATTACATACGCTTTATTATCAAAACTAAGCATTAGCGTGGCTTAGGAAATTAAATGAGTTTAACTGAGAGACGTAGATGAAGCTATTTGAAATGTTATATGCAAAGTAAAAGAAGACAACTACAAAATTTTAGACCAAAAATGTTGAATACTGTTTTTATGTAGCTTAGATTTTTTTAAATATTAAAAAATATAAAAATTTAATTAGAACGAGCACTATTTTGATTACAACGAATGAAAGGATATTAGGCAGATGTCTTATTTTACGTTGAGGCTTTTACAAAGTAAAAAAAATACATATACATTATTTCAGAAAAATAACGACATATAACGGGTTTTATAGGTATAAAATCTGTTATACAATAAATAAAAAATGTTATTTTAAATCATCATGGAAAATTTTCTTTTAATTGGTACATAAATCTCGAAATGGTAACTATTTTTTACTTAATGTGATCTGAAAAATTGCTATTATATATGTCTGTATTTACTTTGCTGCCATCGATATTAGATAACATATAACTATACAAATGTCTCTTCACTAGATTTCCCTGATTTTGATATAAAGTCTATTCGTATGTAATGAAATTAATTTTCAACTAATTCCAGAGAATTATTGTTAGGCGAGCCGAATATTCTAGTCAGACTTAGTTATCCATTTCTTGATAAATGAAACTGTTAAATTCTTACTGTAAATAAAATTTTACAAAGCACATTGTATTCTAAATTGGTATCCAATCATTTCAATTGAACGAAACTATAAATATTATTTCCATCAATTTATTCTACAAGGAAAAAAATATGGCAAAGCAATCAACCGAAATAATCCCAGAATTGGGTCATTTCCTAATAACATTTGACGAGAGTTATTACAGTAATAGAATAGTTGTATTACCATAAATGAAATTAAAAAAAATCCGTTAATTTTTTATCTGTATGTATTAATCTCTTTTTAGGCAAGTTTATTAACCTTTCTCGCTTATTTTATTATCAGTGCAAGATGTAAACAAGTTGGTGAGAGGTAAGCTCTCTTGCTCACTCACTTGTACCCAGCATACCAACCGCTGCGAGTTTTATTAAGCCGTTTAATGAGCGAACAAGTCAACGTACGTAAAAACATAAGCACGTGGTTGATATGCAAAACTAGCTGATCCCGCGGCTTCGTCCGTGTAGAATTAGTGCCGTTTAATTATTATTATTTTCTAATTAATTTTATTTTAAAGTTTATCTACATCCGTTCAGCCGTTTTAATTATAAACATACAAACTTTTCCAATTATTATAACAGTAAACTACATACTAATGTAGAGGCATAGATAGCTCTTAGTTTAAACTTTTTTTCATAAATAATCTTTTTGAATTATCATACGAAAAGGGAAAGGTGGGTGAAAACGTATTTGACCATGGCTGGCTAGGTAAACCGTTTGGATTATATATTTAAGCCCCGAGCCTAGGAAGATCCTATATTTACAAAGCTTAACTGTTTGTTTGCTTAACGCACTAATCGCAGGATCTATTAGCGGGATTGGCAATAATTTGGACCAGATAGGTCATTGATTATAAAAGGATACAGAATAATAACCATCATGTTATGAATTACGGGGGCTGAGTAAAAGTGCTTAAAGTATGTGAATCTATGCGGAGTACCTAGTGATACAAATGGGCTGATGAGCTGGAGCTGGTTCAACGTTATTATATTCTTTCACATCATCAATTTCCGATATAGTGAAAAAATCTTTGCTCAAATCAGCTTAAGGAAGTATGAAAAAATATCAAAAAAAAATATGAAAGGAACTACTTACGAATAATGAAAGGTAAACAAAATATAAAATGTTATTAACTTTTGTAAATGGAATCCGACATGATTTAAAGCATTATGTAATTGAATTCTTGAATAAATCTATACATATAAAATAGTTTGGGCGGACTGTTTAGCTATAATCGCACTGTTAAAATTACTAAGTTTAGAAATTGAAATTTGGACCGTAGGTTTATTTTATAACGTAAGCATCTGCTACTAAAGGATCTCTGTACAATTTTAAAATTAAGACATACGCAGGAGAAAATCGGTAATATAATATCAATTTTAGCTATAAGAATATAACTAGCTGTCCAAGCTGACGAGCAACTAGTCTATACTTTATACTAATATTATAAAGAGGTAAAGTTTGTAAGATTGTAGGGGTTAATCTATATGGAAAGATATAGAATGATGGGAGATGGAAGTAATATATATGGTATGTGGAACTATATGGAAAGCCACATCATTTGTGACTGTCATGGGCTATATGTATATTAACCCGAAAAATGAAGACTTTTTCGTGGTAGTGGGATTTGCAAAGTAAGTCGGAGAAAAACGTTTCTTACGAACGCTGTCTTAACGATGAGAGATATATGATTGGGTTCTAGAGAAAAGTTATAGTGCTTGATAATGCCTACAAAAACTTTTATATTTAAGTCACAAAAAGTTTTTTTTTTATATTAAAAAAAAATTAAAATCGTTAGGTCATGTTTATTGGTCATATTATCAACAATTATGAATTATTATCAAAGTAAATGAACTTATCGTCTCAATCACGTGTGCCGTGGAGTACCGGCTAAGAATAGTACTCCCCCAATCTCATCCCTTGGTTGTCGTAAGAGGCGACTGAGGGACGGAGAAAAGGGGGGATGGGCAGCAGCGTCCCCCCTCCCATAAACATCTTACCCCCCTACTGCGCTCGCCAACACGCCTGCCCAGCGCGGCGAGTATGGGCAAACCCCTCCCTTAATGGCAGATGCGCCCAAAAAAAGGCCCCCAGTTACCGGCAAGCCCGCTAGGCCCGACCAAGGTAGCGGTCGCGGTATCGGCAGGGCAGGGGGTGCTAAGAATCACCGGTTCACGGCAGGCTACCGTATAAAACGACTGCACATGGCAACGTATAATGGACGCTCGATGAGGCTGGACCATCACCTCGCCGAATTAGAAGTAGAGTTAAGTCATATAAACTGGCATATACTGGGGTTATCTGAAGTCCGAAGACAGGGGGAGGACACGATAACTCTAGAGTCCGGTAACTTACTCTACTTCCGCGAAGGTTCTGCTCAAGGCTCCGAAAAGTTCCAAATGGAACTTCAAAATCAATTCACCGCGTTGGAAACCATAAGCAGCATTGATGAGAGAACCGACACGCTGGTCAAAATACTGCAAAACACATCCCGCAAGTGTTTTCCGCCACAGAGAAGAAACAACGCACCAAAACTCTCTGCTGAGACACTCGAGCTCATGAGAAAACGACGAGAACTACCATCGTTTTTGTCAGATAAGGCCTTAAGTCGAACAATAAAAACGCTGACGCGACGCGATCTCCGACGCTCCAATACCCGTGCCATCAAGGCTGCGATTGAGCAAAATCGGGGATCGAAAGTGTTCGCTCGCAAGTTTGGGAGGCCGCGTCTGACAAAACTTAAAACTGAAAATGGTGGGGTCGTTACCTCTAGGCCTGAGATTGTCGGAGAAGTAGAGAGGTTTTATGGGCAGTTGTTCTCTTCAATATCGGATAAACCCGTGGGAATCAGTATTGATGACCAGCGCGCCCCTCTTATGCGCCATTACTCCGAGGAGTTCCCGGTCGTTGACCAAGGAGAGATTAGGGCGGCTCTAGAACAGCTTAAAAACAACAAAGCTCCGGGAGGTGACGGAATCACAACAGAGTTGCTTAAGGCAGGCGGGACTCCGGTCCTGAAAGAGCTAACAAGCCTCTTTAATTGCGTCATCCAACATGGCAAGACCCCGGAAACGTGGAGCGGGAGTGAGGTGGTACTGTTTTTCAAGAAAGGTGATAAAACCCTCTTGAAAAACTACAGACCAATCTCCCTCCTGAGTCACGTGTATAAGCTGTTCTCAAGAGTCGTCACGAACCGTCTCGCCAGACGACTTGACGAGTTCCAGCCCCCAGAGCAAGCCGGCTTTCGATCAGGCTACAGCACCGTGGACCACATCCATACTGTTCGGCAGATTGTGCAGAAGACCGAAGAGTACAATCAGCCGCTGTGTATGGCATTTGTGGACTACGAGAAAGCCTTCGACTCCATCGAAACCTGGGCAGTGCTCGACTCATTGCAGAGATGTCATATCGATTGGAGATATATCGAGGTACTGAGATGTCTGTACAACGCCGCTACAATGACTGTCCACATCCAGGACTGTAAGACGAAGGCGATCCAACTGCGCAGAGGGGTGAGACAGGGGGATGTAATATCCCCGAAACTGTTCACCAACGCGTTGGAAGACGTTTTCAAAACGCTGGATTGGACTAGGTATGGAGTCAATGTAAACGGCGAGTACATCTCACACCTTCGATTTGCCGACGATATCGTCATCATAGCAGAGTCGCTGGAACAACTCACCGAAATGCTGCGTAGCCTAGGCGAGTCTTCCCGGTGTGTCGGTCTCGGTATAAACTTGGACAAGACCAAGGTCATGTTCAATAGGCATGTCGTGCCGGGACCGATATATGTCGAGGGGAAACCTCTCGAAGTTGTTAGTGAATATACCTACCTAGGACAGATAATACAAGTCGGTAGGAACAACTTCGAGAAGGAAGCCGATCGAAGAATTCGCTTGGGATGCGCAGCATTTGGCAACCTTCGTCAAGTCCTCAAGTCGTCTATACCGCAATGTTTGAAGACGAAAGTCTTCAACCAATGCGTCTTACCTGCCATGACATACGGTGCCGAAACGTGGACACTAACTGCGGGACTAGTCCACAAATTCAAAGTCGCTCAGCGTGCTATGGAGCGAGCTATGCTCGGAGTATCTTTGAAGGATAAGATCAGAAATGAGATTATCCGGAAAAGAACCGGAGTCACCGACATAGCTTGCAAAATTAGCAGGCTGAAGTGGCAGTGGGCTGGTCATGTCGTAGGACCGATGGCCGTTGGAGCAGACGAGTCCTAGAGTGGAGACCGCGAATCGGCAAGCGCAGCGTAGGGCGCCCTCCAGCCAGGTGGACCGACGACCTTAAGAAGGTGGCGGGCACCAACTGGATGCGGAAGGCGGAGGACAGGGAGCTTTGGAGGCACCTTGGGAGAGGCCTATATTCAGCAGTGGACAACGATTGGCTGTCGATTTGATTTTATCGTCTCAAGTTTTTAAAACAAAAGACTTTCATTTTACTGCATATAATTTGGACGAATGGTTAAAGATATAATACGACATAGGTATGGAACCGTGACCGTGTCGTAATCTATCGAGTGATATTTCTATTAGACTGTTTTTTCATATACGTCATATATATAGGCCTTTGCATCTTTGACAGATGATTTAAGCGGCATCGCGAAGGCACTTGCGTTCATGACTGAAGAGACCAATGCGAAAGAGGATACTTCGGCCGCACTCCCGACAAGTGTTTGCGCCCCCAGATGTTTAGGGTTTTGAAGCTCGCTCATGACGCCCAGTGCGTTTTTCTTTTAATAATTTAAACCAGTCATTGTCATGCTTTGATTGACCTTCGTGAATAAGGCGTCGCCACTTGGCACGGTCCACTACCAGTTCCTCCCATCGATTGCTAGGGATGTTAAACGCAACCATATTACGCTTAGCGCAATCTTTGTAACGGAGCATAGGCCGCCCATCAGACCTTTTTGCATCCACAACCTCTCCCAGTAGTATTTGCCTTGGAAGAGCAGTCTGCTCCATTCGATGCACGTGTCCCAGCCACCGTAACCGTTTTTTTTTGAGAATGGCTATGATGCTAGGCAGCTGTGCCTCGCCTAGAACAGACTCGTTTGTCACGCGATCCTGTTCCGAAGACAGCGCAAGTGAAATGTGTTAAGTCGGCGTTCTTGTTTTGCCTACGTTGTCCACGTTTCTGCTCCATTCAAGAGTGTGCTTAGGACACATGATTGGTAAACAAGCATTTTCGTTTTTACCGTAAGGAGTCTGTTATCCCAAGCCCTTGCACAGAGCCTCCCGAACGTAGAGGCTGCTTTGCCGATGCGGAAGTCGATCTCTGCATCAAGTGAGAGATTGCTCGACAAATGCGACCCAAGTTAGCGAAATTTGTTAACCACCTGTAAAGGTGCGCCGTTAAGCAAGATGACTGGTTGCTCTAAACATCCATGCGCTAAAATAACGGTCTTCTTGCAGTTTATGGACATTGAAAAGAGGTATACGTCAACTATAAAAATAAAATAGGTTGCTATTGAAAAATAAATTGCTTTATTACTAAAGAAATTTTATTTAACTAAAATTTATTTTTTACACTTTGTTTTTTGGTGGCATAGTTTAAGAGATAATTTAAAAAATCAAATACTTAAGACAATTTTATTAATGTTCGGCCAATCGATCACAAGTAAAAATGTTTACCGCCCAACGAAGTGGGCACGGGTCAGCTAGTTTCTATATATTATAATATACTCGTAGCTTAGAGTAGATCGTTGACATAATACTAACAATTCTATCAACATTACTTTAACTGAATTTTCTTCAGTTGAAATTTAAAGTAAGCGTATAAAATTAACTGTAATTTATTTATTTTATTTATTATGTAAGAAGTAGGCGGCTTGGCAAATGGGCTACCAGATTGTTACCACCGCCCATAGACTGGTAGTGTGATTTATCTGGTGGTAGGATGCTAACATCCGCCTGGCTTGTTACCACCGTATGCATGGTGAAAAACTCGTGAAGTGGCTTGTAGCCGCGTTTCGAGGTCAGCCAGCGTACAGCCAGTGCCCGAGCGAGTATTGCCGCGATGGGTGTTGGTCCAGTGGGGACGGCTGTTGAACCAATGCCGGGGAAAACTGTATTGACCTGCCGGACAGGGAGACCTGAAGAAACGGCTGTTCCGCTGGCCGCCCGTGGCATAGTACAGGGGCCCGAGCGTGCCTAACCAGCTCGCGAGGCTGCCCCACCAGGCCACGCATAATCTCGGGTTGGACCGTCTTGCCGGCTGGTGACCGGAAGGTGGGGTCCCGGCGGCCACTTCCGGGGGGGTTCGGGGGCCCTTCCGTCCGGCGGATCAGTATATTTTCCCTTTTGGCAACCATTTGGGAAAACACGCCTCCATACTTTGCCCATCCCTATCGTGGCAATACGTCGCTCGCTTCACGTCCTCCACGCTAACCTCAACGCTGTTCACCACCATCTCGAGACAGCACGGCCAGCAATGTTGTTTCTCACGGAGACGCAAATATTCCGCCCTGCCGACACCAGCTACCTTAACTATCCCGGCTACATGCTTGAAGAATCTTTCAAAGCGAAAGCCGGAGTATGCTTGTTCGTCAGGGCGGGTGTTTGTTATCACCGATTGCGCTGCTTGGAGGAGCCCTCCTTCTCCACGTTGGTGGTACGTGTGGACCTGGTTCGTCAGAGTCGAGTCTACGTGTACCTCTACAGATCCCACAATGGTGACTTGGAGACAAGCCGATTATTTGACCATCTTAGTCGGGTGGCAGATGCTGCGCAAGAGCAGTTTCCTAACGCGGAATTGGTGTTTTTGGGGGATTTTAATGCTCACCATGAATCATGGTTGACATCTCTCAAAACTGACCATGCTGAAAGAACTGCTCATGCTTTTGCTCTCACACACGACTTGACCCAACTGGTTGATCAGCCCACCAGGATCCCAGACATTGATGGGCGCCTTCTCTACTGGATCTTCTGCTGACTTCTCACCCGGTGGAATATCAGGTTGTGGTTCAAGCTCCACTTGGTTCTTCGGATCACGGCCTTATATCTACCAAAGTGCCACAGGCCAAGCTGCCGCCATCAGCGGTATGCAAACGTCGCGTTTGGCACTATAAGTCGGCAGATTGGGACGGTATGCGCGATTACTATGCGTCAGTCCCTTGGAAGGAACGTTGCTTCAGTGGGAATGACCCGACAGCTAGTGCCGCTGCTGTTGCTGATGAGATCATGTTAGGAATGGAATACTACATTCCTAGCTCAGATCTCATCAATAGGGGTACGCGTAACCGTTGGTTCACTCGTAAATGTGCCGAAGCTGTATCATTTAAGCAGGCGGCATATCGCGCGTGGATCAACGGCTGCATTAGCGGGGCATCTACCATTGACTCACTGAAAGCAAACTACAATAAAAATTCCAAGTCCTGTAGGAAGGCATACACCAGAGCATTGTACAGATTGGTCATGACCTTGTTTCGCATCCTAGGGGCTCCCGTAGCTTCCGGCGTCTGACCAAGTCTGTGCAAAACAATTTCTGCCGACCTTCGCTGCCACCGCTCAGAAATCCGGACGGATCGCTAGCTCACAGTCCGCAGGAGAAAGCCGACCTCCTGGCTAAACTCTTTGCCGACAACTCTGTGATCGATGATTGTAGTGCGCAGCAACCAACAATACCTTCATGTGGCCACACGATGCTTGACATCAAAATCAGGCAACGTGATGTGCGTGCGGAGCTGCAATCACTTGATATACGGAAAGCTAGCGGTCCTGATGGAATACCAGCCATTGTGTTGAAGAAGTGCGCGGCGGAGCTGTCTCCTGTGTTAACGCGCCTTTTTCAACTTTATCTCTCTTCGGGATGTGTGCCGGAGGCTTGGAGAAGAGCTAATGTGCAAGCGGTTCCCAAAAAAGGGGATCGGTCTGACCCGGCAAATTATCGACCAATAGCTATCACCTCAGTACTTTGTAAGGTGATGGAACGGATTCTAAACAACCAACTGATCCATTACCTAGAAGATCACTGTCTAATTAATGATCGTCAGTACGGGTTTCGACCAAAACGGTCCACAGTTGATCTTCTAGCGTACGTAACACACCTCTGGGGAGAAGCTATCGACAAGCATGGAGAATCGTTGGCTGTCAGCCTCGATATCTCCAAGGCTTTTGACAGGGTCTGGCACAGAAATCTTCTCTCCAAGCTACCAGCATATGGTCTGCCTGCTCAGCTATGCACCTGGATTGCCAGCTTCCTACACAAGCGTAGCTTTCGTGTTTTAGTAAATGGTTGCGCTTCACAATTCTATGTAGTGAATGCTGGGGTCCCCCAGAGATCTGTGCTATCTCCCACACTCTTTCTTTTGCATATCAATGATATGCTCTCCCTTGGGAACATACATTGCTATGCAGATGATAGTACAGTGCTTGGTGGATACCACGGACGCGCAGTGGCTGGGCGGGCGGAAACTGAGGAGAGGCGGGAGAATCTTGTCATTGAACTCGATAGGACGTTAGAGCTCATCGCCAAATGGGGTTCTGATAATCTTGTTGAGTTTAATGCCAAGAAAACACAGGTATGCGCTCTCACAGCGAAAAAGTCACCATTTTACCCTCATCCCTCCCTCTGTGGCACACCGCTGATGATACAAAGCAAAATCGCCATGCTGGGGATGGACGTTCGCTGCGACCTTAGTCCAAGGGATTACATCGAGGCTATTATAAAAACAGCTTCACGGAAACTCGGAGTTCTGAACAAGGTGCGGCGTTTTTTCACGCCACAACAACTGTGCCTGTTATACAAAACACAGGTACCGTCTTGCGTTGAATATTGCTCGCTCCTTTGGGATGGCTCCTCTAAGTACCTACTGGAGGCCTTGGACCGGTTGCAGCGACGTGCAGTACGCATTATTGGCGACGTAAAGGTCACAAACACCCTTGAACTTTTACAATTGCGTCGCGAGATAGCAGCACTGAGCGCTTTCTATCGACTGTATCACGGCGAGTGCTCTGAGGAATTATTCTCTCTAATTCCTGCTTCCCCCTTCCTTCTTAAATCCACGCGAGCTGGTTCTCGATGTCACCGCCTAACTGTTACATCAATGCCATCGCGCACAAAGAAATTTGGCAACTCCTTTCTTTGTCGCACTACCAAAAAATGGAATTCCTTACCAGCTCACGTGTTCCTCTTACAACCCGGATTCCTTCAAACGAGGCGTGAAGAGGCATCTTGCGGGCCGGCAAGGCGGTGACGGCTAGTACAGAACATTCTTCCCGACTGTACTGGCCGTCGTCGCGTTTGGACTCTACTATCACTTACCATCAGGTGGAGTAGAGTCATTTGCCATCCCGGACATTTAAAAAAAAACATTATCAATAGTTTAAAGCTGTGGTATTTTGGCTATCAACGAAATGAATATATGTATGAGCGCGTATTATTTACTGAGCCAGTGTAAATATATGAACATATCTTATCTTAGTTCCCAAGATTGGACCAGTTTTGGCAATTTAAGGATTGGTAATATTTCTTACGGTGCCATGTAAGTGAGTGTTGGTGATCACTTACCATCAGGTGGTCTATAGAGGAGTAGAGAGGAGAACTTAGCCCTTAGCCCTAGCCTTAGCAGTGGGACATTCATAGGCTATTACTTTTTTTACTTTTTCAAGTCATATTCTACTTATAATACTTTTCTATAATGTATGATTTTTGAAATCTTATAATATCAATGTAGTTAAACAGAAAATTGTAGGTCTGGTAACTTTCCAAGCGAACGCTGCCAAAACTGTAACAGATACACGAAAACTTAATATATAAGATTTGTAATGAATAGTTCAAAAAGTTTGTTCTAATTCTCGCTAGGTGACATAAGGACAAGTCCAAATAGTCGGTGCCTAGACGATCTTTACCAAATTACATTATTTATTTAATTATTTAATATCCTGGGACATTATTCACACACGGCCGTCTGATCCGAAACTAAGCAGAGCTTGTACTATGGAGACTGTACAACTGATATACTACATATACTACTTTTCTTTTGTAAATACATACTTATATAGATCATTTCACTCAGACTCAGGACAAGCAGATATGTTCACGTACACAAATGTCTGTCCTAGGTGGGAATCGAAACCACAACCTTCGGCGTGAAAGGCAAGTATCTACCAACCACGCCAACCGGCCCGTCGAAATTCATACGTCCAAATCAATAAGGCGATAATTCAGGGTTATTTGATATTGAGCAGAATGGCTTCTATAATTGTATAGTATAAACTTCTGCTATCTGTATTAACCACATTATATAACTGCGATATTATAGTTTTTATAATTTATCTGACTCGTCTACGGAGCTATAGCTGTTGGGATTTTGACTGTCGAAAGAACCTTAAGTTTCTTCGGTGTTGCTATCTATTAGAGTATGTCGTTTTGATTATTAGTATATTTTTAATAGCTGCAATGTGTTTGGTATAGTACTCGTAGTGATAGCTGAAATCAAAGATAATAATAGTAATTAGTACTTGTTCTCATTAGTTTTTTTTTTGTTTAATTATCAGTTTAAGCGGTTCGATATTAGTAGCGTATGTCGACTACACTACATACCCAACAACTTGTATACAAAGTGTTACGATGATTGTCAAGTTAAAACGTGACGTATCAAACAAACAAACCAACAGACTTTCGCATTGATAATATTACTAGTTATGATTTAAAAAAAATTTAATTTTGGATAAAGGACTAACATTTTCCACGCGAAATTGGGTCGTAAAATTGTATATTTATAAAGATCCCATTATAAATTAAATAACGTTTTATTACGGTGAGAATTCAATCGGACGGAACACGTAAAAAGTGGTTTCGAGTAAATCATTTAAAAACGAGATGAATATACAATTATTTGTGGCATTTTCGGCTTCAAGGGACAAAGTAATCCTTGTGAACCCTTGCGTAATCTAATAAATGAGTAACCGTTAATTCACATTAAGTTGATTAATCCAACGAAATGAGGTAGGAGTGCCTACCGAATACATGGCGCCAACTTTGATGCTGTTACGCATAAAGTTAGTGTGAGATGGAGATATTAATAATGTAGCAATTTTAGTTGTCTTTCATACTTGTTAATGTTAAATGTTTTAAGATTTAGATATTCATTACTATTATTTTTTTTTTTTTTTTTCATTTATGTAATATGTTTTTTTCACTAATAATAAAAAAAATTGTTACTATTTATTATGCCATAATTAGGCGGGCAGGGCAAATGGGCCACGTGATGGTAAGTGTTTACCACCCATAGACATTGACGCTGTAAAATATATTAACAATTTCTTACATAGCCAATGCGCCAATAACTTTGGAAACTAAGATGTTATGTCCCTTTTGGCTGTAGTAACACTGGCCCTTTAAAAAAGAACACAACAATTCTAAAAAATGTTGTTTGGCAGTAGAATATCTGATAAGTGGTTGGAGGTATCAACAGACAGACTTGTACAAAGTGCTATATATTTATATTTAGTTAAATATAAACAAATTTTACATAGGTGTTATTTTTTTTAAATTAAATTTATGCAAAAAAGTATTTTAATAAATATAATCAAGAGCAAAAGCCAAGTTAGTTTCATATTCTAATCACCTGTACAAAGGTTTCAGTGAGACATTCATATAAACTGCAGTTTATAATTAGAGCGACCTTTATTCTCATTGTTGTAAAACAAATGTACTTGTTTTATATGAACTTGTGCATAATACAGCCACAGCGCGTATTTTAATGCATGACAAAACGAGAAAAGTGAACGTTTAAAAACAATCAAATTTAATTGCTAGTAATTAGAGAGTTATTTCTTACGTTATACTTAAGAAAAGAGTACACACACATCTACATAAACTCACACGTTCCTAAAGTTGATGGCGTATTGGCGATGTAAGGAATAGTCGAAATTTCTCACAGCGCCAATGTCTATGAGGGTGACCACTTTCCATCAGTTGGCCCATTAACACGTCCGCCTATCATATAAAAAAGTCTTTAACAAAATTTACATATTTTTTATTTCTCATTTTCTTCAATTGTCATAAACCACATCCACCTGATGGTAAGTGGTCATCGGCCATAGACATTGGCATTGTAAGAAATGTTAACCATCGCTTACATCGCCAATGCGCCACCAACCTTGGGAACTAAGATGTTATGTCTTGTGCCTGTAATAACACTGGCCAATCACCCTTCAAACCGAAACACAACAATACCAAGTACTGCTGTTTTGCGTTAAAATATCTGATGAGTGGGTGGTACCTACCCAGATGAGCTTGCACAAACCCCTACCACCAGTAGTTACCACCACTGTTACTGTATTATTATTATTGTTGTATCAACTTTTTTTCTTTATTTACTTTAGATGAGACACCACAAGTGAAGATTTTTGTCAGCCTTTGTCAGTCAGGAAGACTGCATCTTCAAAGCTATGCATTGTGGCGAGTGTCATCGGAAGAACAAACCACACTCTTGAGGAGAAACATTATCCCACAGCATTCACTTAGAGCCAACGTTTCACATGACCAGTCCCGAATCCGAACATTCTAGGATCCCGCATTCATGTGACCAAATTTAACTCTGTCAAGAAAACTAATGTTTCAATGCTTCATAAGTTGTTTGCATGTGTGCAGGTTTTTTATGTCCCACACATATATATAGTAGAAACATGTATACGTTCATATTTATGTGTTGTGTGTTGAAAGATGCCCCGTTGATTAGAACGTTTAAATCGTAACCGATGATCGTAGGTTCACACCCTGGCAAGCATCACTGAGTTTTCATGTGCTTAATTTGTGTTTATAATTAATCTCGTGCTCGGCGGTGAAAGAAAACATCGTGAGGAACCTGCATGTGTCTAATTTCACTAAAATTCTGCCACATGTGTATGTCACTAACCTGCATTGCAGAAGTGTGGTGGAATAAGCTCCAAACCTTCTCCTCAAAAAAGAAGTGAAGGCCTAGTAGTTCAACATTAGCAGACTACTTTTACTTGACTTATATTTCAAGCTGTGCGTTGTTTTCCGTCAGTCAAGCCACACATTTATCGTCTCAACAAATGTGCCCAATATATAGAATCGTATCCATTTGAATACCATTCGTATTAGTAGGATCCATTAAAACTATCGATCACGATACATTCACCTGATTTACTGCCATGATTAAACTGGCCGGTCGGGTATTATTTGCATACAGTTTTGTGTTCCAACGATAAAAGTGTAGGTATCGAAGTATAATGTAAATTGTAAAGGCCCTAAAGAACAGAGACTTCGTTGTTTCCGAGAAGCGGTACTTAATTTAATTCTACTCCACGGTACGTGATCCACGACTATACGAAGACGCAAAATTACTATAATCTATACTAATAAATAAGATAACGTTTCTTTTGTAATGCCTAACTGAAAAAATAACTAAACAAATATATGTACATCAAACTTATATCAAAAGATAAAGCAAGCGTCGGAAAAGGTTTTAGTCATCATCATTATCACCACTATCTCGTCCACTGCTGGACATCTCGTCTATTGCGTATATCGTCACTTGACCTAGCTGGATGACGTACCACGCTACGCTTGTCAAAGCGTGATCTCCACTCCAGAACACGTCTACTCCAACGGTTGTCGGTTTTGAGAATCATGTTACCAGTCGTTTGCCACTGCAGCTAATATTATTTAATTAAGGTTTTGGTATATAACATTATTATATAAGTAGCAGCGCATCGTAGTTTCACCTGCATTAAATGTAGACTATTGACGCGACAAGCGTAAAATTCGTGATCTTGTATACCATGTACATATGAATAATATTTAACGTTATTATATATGTAGATAAAATATTATATAATTTGTAATTAATGAAAATAATATCCGTGCAGTGACGGAGAAAGAATACAATTCACTGCCCCTCTGTCTCCCATGGGTGTCGTAAGAGGCGACTTAGGGATATTTACCATATCCATAGGCACCATAGGCTCATCTGGTGGTAAGATGTCAATCATCCGCCTGGCTTGTTACCACCGTTCGTACGGTGAAAAACTCGTGAAATGGCTGCTTGCTGCCACGTTTCGAGATCAGCCAGCGTACAGCCAGAGCCCGAGGGCACATTGTCGCGACATATGATGGTCCAGTGGAGACAGCTGTTGAACCAATGCCGGGGGAAATTATATTGACCGGACGGGGAGACCCGTAGAAATGGTTATTCGGTCTGTGCAAAATAATTTCTGCCAACCTTCGCTGCCACCGCTCAGATGTCGAGAAGGATCACTTGCTCACAGTCCGCAGGAGAAAGCCGATCTCCTTGCAAAACTCTTTGCGGATAATTCCGTGATCGATGATTGTAGTGCGCTACCACCAACAATACCTCCATGTGGCCACACAATGCCTGACATTAAAATCAGGCAGCGTGACGTACGTGCTGAGCTGTAATCACTTAATGTGCGGAAAGCTAGCGGTCTCGATGAAATACCAGCTATAGTGCTGAAGAAGTGTGCAGTGGAGCTGTCTTCCTTGATAACACGCCTGTTTCAGCTTTCTCTCTCTGCAGTGCCGGAGGCTTGGAGAGAGGCTAATGTACAAGCGTATCCCAAAAAGAGGGATCGGCCTGACCCGGCAAACCATCTGCCAATAGCTATCACCCCAGTACTTTGTAATGTAATGAAACGATTCTAAACAACCAAGTGATCCATTACCTAGAAGATCACTGTGTAATTAATGATCGTCAGTACGGGTTTTGACCTAAACGGTCCACAGGGGATCTTCTAGCGAACGTGTTTCACCTCTGGGGTGAATCTATAAACAAACATGGGGAATTGTTAGCTGTCAGCCTCGATATCTTCAACGCTTTCGACAGAGTCTGGCACAGAAGTCTTCTCTCCAAGCTGCCGACATATGGTCTGCCTGCTCAGCTTTACACCTGGATTGCCAGCTTCCTACACAAGCGTAGCCTTCATGTTTTAGTTTATGGTTGCGCTACATAATTCTAAGTAGTGAATGATTGGGACCCCCAGGGATCAGTGGTATCTCCCACTCTCTTTCTTTTGCATATCAATAATATGCTCTCTCTTGGGAACATTCATTGCTACGTAAACGATAGTACAGTGCATGGGGGATATCATGGACGCGCAGTGGCCGGGCGAGTAGAAGTTGAAGAGAGACGGAGGAATCTTGTTTTAGAGCTCGATGGGACGTTACAACTCATTGCCCAATGGGGTTCTGATAATCTTGTTGAGTTCAACACCAAGAAAACATAGGTGTGCGCTTTCACAGCGAAAAAATCACCATTTTCCCCTGTTCCCCTCTGTGGCACTACGCTGATGATTCAACGCAAAATTGCCATGCTGGGAATCGACGTTCGATGCGACTTTAATCCAAGGGATTATATTGAGGCGGTTATCGAAACAGCTTCACGGAAACTCGGGGTTCTTAACAAAATGCGGCGTTTTTTCACGCGACAACAACTGCTTCTGTTATACAAAATGCAGGTGCGGTCTAACGTTGAATATTTCTCGCACCTTTGGAATGGCTCCGCTAAGTACCTACTGGAGGCCTTGGATCGGTTGCAACGACGTGCAATTCGCATTATTGGCGACGCAAAAGTCACTAACACCCTCAATCCTTTGCATTTGCTTCGAGATATAGCAGCGCTAAGCGCTTTTTATAGATTGTAACATAGCAAGTGTTCTGAGGAATTATTCTCCCTCATTTCCGCTTCCCCTTTCCTTCACAAGTCTACGCATATCGAGAGATCACCGCCTTACTGTGACATCAATTCTATCACGCTCGAAGAAATTTGGCAATTCTTTTCTTTGTCGCACCACTAAAAAATGGAATTCTTTACCAGAACACGTGTTCCCCTCCACTTACAACCCGGGTTCCTTCAAACTAGGCGTGAAGAGGCATCTTGCGGGCCGGCAAGGTGGGGGCGGCTAGTGCGGAACATTCTTCCCGACTGCACTAGCCGTCGTCGCGTTTGGACTCCACTACCACTTACCATCAGGTGGAGTAGAATCATTTGCTTTCCCGATATATATAATAAAATGAAAAGAAAAAAATAAGTGCCTGGAGTTTATTCAGCGACAAAACTGACCTAATATTAACCAGCTCTTAAATGGTATTGCGGCTAAACCGATGTAAACGTGGGGTACAAGTTCGTAAACAGAGCATTAATATTATATTTAATACTTACTCGAGACTGTTAAACTTTGAAATGAGAACAATATAATATTCTATAATTGCTCATCGTGGTTTTAACTACAGGCCAGAACTCATTCCCATATATACTCAAAAGGGGTAATTGATGCACTATTTTGAGGTGTATTTACTTAGTGGTAGGATTTTGTGCAAGCTCGTCTAGGCAGTCATCAAATATTTTCTAACAGACGCATTATACTAATTGTAAGTGGTCACGCAGACAACCAATGGAACTAGGATTTTATGTAGTTTGTGCCTTTCATCCACCAATATAAAGCACAAAGTTTTTTTGATGTTTGAAATAAAAGAAGAATACATATCTTACACAATGTTATATCGTGAATAAAATAATATGTAACAAACATACATAATATTTACTTGATGGTAGGGCTTTGTCCCCGTTTGTGTAGGTACCATCCACTCATCACATATTATATATTATAGGTGAGCCAGTTTAACTACGGGACAAGGGCCATAACATCTTAATTCCTAAGGTTAGTGGCGCGTTGGCTATGTGAGGAATGATTAATATTTTTTACATCCTAACGTCATTGCAAATGCTAGTCAACTTTTTTTATATAAAATGGGTATTCTTTAAATGTTATAATTATTATAGTCCGTACTGTTCCGTTATTTTCGTGAAATTAGACACATGCAGGTTTCCTCACGTTGTTTTCCTTCACCGTAAAGCACGAGATGAATTAGAATCACAAATTAAGCACATGAAAATTCAGTGGTGATTGCCCGGGTTCGAACCCACGATCATCGGTTAATATTTACGCGTTCTTACTACTGGGCCATCTCGGCTCAATTATTATAGTCAATGTGGCATATCGTTTTCTGACATTTCACTATCGAGTACCATAGAGAGATTCAAGTTTTTCCTTAAAAAAAATAGCGCAAAAGATGAGTATAATTAGTACTTAATCGTATATTTAATATGAAACAATATGCCATTTCGAGATTAGTAATAATATAATAATTAATTTTCTGTATAATAACAAATTTAATAGAAATCTTTTTGATAAAAAAAATATATAAAATTGCAAATTATTTTCAAAGATACGCTTAATGAAACGGTACTGAAGAGGTTCATAAAAAAACTTTATAAACTGCTGTTTACAAAGTTTATTGAAACTTTTATTAATATAACGATATAACGTATATAACGTTAATTTAAATAACGAAAGAAGATTAACGTTTTAGAGAACGTAGAAAGTGTTTTAAAATAGTGATCAAATTATTTCTCCTCTCACCTTTCTCAATTTGGTTAAAAAAAATTTATGCCTCAGGACTCTGTCATTTATAACTGTCTTTTTGAAGACCGATTTGAAAAATTCTTTTTGTTGTTTGGATATATCACATACTTCCTGTTTGCTCTTATCAATGGTTTGGTTTGGTCAAATTTATTGAAGAAAAAATAGCCCAACAGTGGGACTCTTTATTTTTCATTTCATTAAATCTATGAAACCAGCATAGTCATTATGAAGTGTGATCACTGATTCCGGAATTCAATCTTTAAGCACTTAAGGCTAGCGTTACTAACATTTAATTTATTAAATAGAATATTTTATTTATTAAATATAAAAGCAAAATACATAATACCAACTTCCATTCAAGTATACAGCTCTCGCTTCCTCTCGCTTAATTGTACAAGCCAGATTGAACAATTAGAAGCGTGCGGTTAAAACGATTGCTCATTAAAACACGAGTATGGTTTCGTTGAATTGCCATTCATTATTTCTGTTAAGTTCTACGGTGTATGCGGTATCCCTGATACGTTAAAGGAAATAGCATAAAATTAATAATGGAGTGGACAATTGTATTCCGCTTTACTAGTAATTTTATTGTGAAAGGTTTAAGCTTATAATATTATATGTATTATTTTTAAAATATCAAGTGGATAGATAATTATTTTATTAGTATTTTGTATCGTTGAAGTGAGTTTCAATAGAATACGTATTATATACAATTATTAATGATAAATAATTAAAATATTTAAGAAAATATAATAAATTGATTAAAAATAGTATTATAGGATTATTGAATACGTGAAATAACACAACGAATGGAAAATTTACCATACAATAATATAATAGAATATTTTTGTAAATTCAAGGAATACATAAGAATAAATAAACATATATATTACATAAACAAAAGTTATCCTTTTTTAAAATTAGAACATAAAAAATATAACACTCAAAATTAAAAATTTATTATAAAAACATGAAAGTAAATCAATGCAAGCAAGAAAAACTCAAATAAATCTTACATATATCATTTATAATATTAAAGCGAAAGCCTGTGATGTTAGATGAATTTTTGTTACTTTATGACGCGAAATTTGGATTTTACGGCATAGTTATAGCTTACACTCTGACTTAACAAATAGGTTACATCTACTGCCTACACAATAGGCAGAGTCGCGAACGAAAGCAGGTATTAAAACTGCAGGAGTTATATGATACCTGGTACCTCTCCGTCCACTCTCATGCCTTAAAACCGCGGGCGAAAATCAATAAAATGTATATTCATATTCAATGTACACGCAAAGAAATCGGCGAAAACATCAGCTCATCACGTCATAACGCAATAAACCTAAATAATAAATGTATTCAAGATAATTTATTTCATTATTCATAAAGACAGAATCGCAGAACCAATAAAAATATTTACTCAACAAACGTAAGAAACGGAAATTTTTATTACAATCATGTTGATTTTAACTAAATTAGGTATAATCACGCACATTTCAGGCATTTTTTATTAAAATACTATATGATATTACTTCAAGAGTTTTTATATTATAATCATGGTTATATGGCATAAATAAGATATTTACCGTGGCTGTGCTTTGTTTTGCCTGGCTAAATATATACCAACCTAGTAGCAGTCACGTTTAAAGCGGATGAAACATTATATGGGAAGCTGACTGGCTTGACCGAAATCATTACTTGCTTATCACTTCAATAGTCTAAACTGTAAGTGGGAGAAACTGCTAAGCATAGCTACTAACATAATAATATTATTTACTAATTCTTTCTCAATATATAGTCTACTGGTGGTAGAGCTTTGTGCAAGCTCGTCTGGGTAGGTACCACCCACTCATCAGATATTCTACCGCAAAACAGAAGTACTTGGTATTCTTGTGTTCCGGTTTGAAGGGTAAGTGAGCCAGTGTAATTACAGGCATAAGGGACATAACATCTTAGTTCCGAAGGTTGGTGACGCATTGGTGATGTAAGCAATGGTTAACATTTCTTACAACGCTAATGTCTATGGGTGTTGGTGACCACTTACCATCAGGTGGCTCATATGCTCGTCCGCCTTCCTATTCTATAATATATATATATATATATATATATTCAATTAGTTGTCTTCACAATTAATCTTTTGAAACATATATTATCAAATACACGAAAACCTTTTTTGTTGTATATTTTATTATTTTTATTTATATTACTTTTTGTAAATAAACTTTTCGCATTCTACGCCCTCACATAAGATGTACAGGAAACTCAGAAACACACCCATTGGCTTTATTTATTACTCCTATATATTTATCTATTTCTTGCTACAAACTAGCACAGGTAATAAATAATAAGGGACTTTTGGATATTTAACGAAGATTTTATATGAATTCGTAAATAAATATTAATTAATATTATAAAAATTTTTCATTATGATTTCGCCGATTGATTTTTATTATAATAATGACATTATTTATTATTTAATATTGACATTTTTTTTTTTAATTACTGATGACTTTTTGTTACTTTTAATTTGAATTTGATTATCTAATCAAATAAAGTGTACATAGTACTTCCAGATTCAGATGAATCTGGAAGTACTATGTACATTTGTAATTGACATGCATATTAGATATACTATTATTATTTTTTCTCTTATTAATCTTTCAATGCTTTAATATGTATGTCGTAAGTGTGCTATTATAAATATAAATAAAATATAAATAAATAAATAAAATAATGATATTTTAAGAACACACTTCTTCATTGATACGTGCAAACTAAATGGTTTTACTTATATAAGATGACACAGTATATACAGAAGACGTATATAGGGGGTGGATATGGTAAGATTTTCACAATTTATATATTAGGTCATTTGTGGTTTGTGTTCTTATCGTATCCTTGATAACTTTGTGTTTTCAATTGACAGTGGTTCGAATTTTCTAAATTTAGTGAGGTACCTACTCATGATAGCCCACCTCCACCAATTTCTACTCCCTTGTGTGTGCTTGGTGCGTATACTACTAAATAAATTGAAAGTTATTTACTTACTTGCGACAAATTATAATAATTATAATAGAAATATGTTTATTTTATTAACGAAACTACGTTTTTTTTTTATATTTGCCGGGAGGGCAAATGACTCTACTCCACCTGATGGTAAGTGGTAGTAGAGCCCAAACGCGACGACGGCCAGTACAGACGGGAAAAACGTTCTGCACTAGCCGCCTTCGCCTTGCCGGCCCGCAAGATGCCTGTTCACGCCTCGTTTGAAGGAACCCGGGTTGTAAGAGGAGGGGAACACGTGAGCTGGTAAGGAATTCCATTTTTTGGAAGTGCGACAAAGAAAGGAGTTGCCAAATTTCTCTGTTCCCGATGGAATTGATGTCACAGTTAGGCGGTGACATCGAGAACCAGCTCGCGTGGTCTTACGTTTTACGTTTTTATTTGTGAGCATCACAGTTCAAATTAATCTCGGGTTAAGTAAGCGTTTCCATTACTGTTCAGAATGTTGAAGATGGAAATATCCTATTGCAATAATAGATCGTATGACATTACAATGAGACAATATCTGAGCTTGTAACAGAAGCGTCTCATGTCACATGTGAATGCTATGCAAATTGCTTTATGTGATATAATATAATATTATTATTATTATTAATCTTTTATTGCACACACGTGATATTATTTATTTTTTAAATTCTTTATTACAGATGACAAAAGTTATAATTAAACAAAGTATGCTAAAAACATTTTTTACAATCAACCTTAAAAAATATTAAGTAAGGCTTTGCGGAAGCCAGTTTAGATAGGTACCATCCACTCATCAGATATCCTACCGCTAAATAGCAATACTTATTATTGTTGCGTGTGAGTGTGTGTGTGTGTGTGTACATAACATTTTAGTTCTCTAAAGTTAGTGACGAATTGGTACATTAAGAAATGGTTAATATTTATTACATAGCGTCAATGTCTAAGAGCGGTTCTGATCTATAAAATTAAAAAAAAATTGCAATAAAGTAAGTAAGGTATTATATACTTCATGTAAGGATTTCTTATAAATATTTGTTACATTATAAAACTACCACCGTTATAAACAATAAATTTAAATTAAATCAAATATTGTAATTGTCATTTGTTCAATATTCATGTTAAATATGGACGCAAGCGAAATATAGTTTAATTTGAATTTGGTCGTTTCAAATTATTATAATTAATGCAAAGACTTAAATTATTATACTGACATTATAAAGAAGAAACTTTTGTTAGTTAGTTAGTTTGTACGAGAGGAGACTTCGTCTGGCGCGATACTAATTGTTTTATAACATTGTTTTAAATATCTGTGTTATAAATACATTTCAACCGTTCATTGTGTTACTTGTAAAAAGTGATTGACTTATTATTTTGTATATATAAATGCAACGTTATAATACACATTCTAACGATATAGTCGGTTTGTAATGTTAAACAATGCTCACTTGCTTCGATTGATTTTAAGTTCAGAAAATAAATTAACAATTACGCTAATTTAAAACTGCCATTTTGTTAGTGGACAGCAAGGTAGATTAATTAATTAATTATTGGTGCGATTTGTGATTTGGTTAATGTCTTCAAATGTGTTATTTGGATTTAAAGAGCAATTGTTGAGTAAGTTATTTACATCAGTTTGTAGGATTTCATGTTATTTTTTTTAAAAAAAGACCAATTCGATGTTTTTATAAGATCAGTTTTATTTCTGGATGCTATATAACGTAGTAAAATCACGCAATCATTCGCTTAATTTTCAATACCGTGGATGTTCTCTATGTATTTAAATAATAATTTTATTTAAAAAAGAAAGATAAAAATTTCGACGCACATACCAATTTTTTTTCCTAAAAAAAATACTAGCCGAATTCAAAAATATGCCTTAATGTACGCTGCATATAAAATATTAACAATGTCCAATATCAATTAAACTGAGATCGGAGTACCTTAAAGCTGTACTGAACACAACGCAAAAATAAGGATCGAAATCATTTCATAAACAAAATAGTTAAAAATTTACATATGTGTTTATACAAAAAAATTAAAGTTGAAATTTATACATGTCAAAAATGTCTTTTCTCTCTTATCTCCTTCTAAAGGAACGATTTTTATGAGCTTCGAGAAAACTGGACAAAATACTCCCTGAAACTCCATCTTCCACCCAGGGTCTGTCTTTAATACCTCATCTGGACCTGCACCTTAATGATACACGACGGTCAAACATACCCCGTGAGGATGGATCCGTTGTAAATCTTGGAATAAGAGGACCTCCGTTTTTAAGATGAACCCTCAAACCCAACATTTCAATTCGGTCCACGAGTGACGTTTCAAGATCAGCCAGGCGGCCGCCTCCTGGAAGTTCCAGTGTCACCCATTAATTTTACGTTTATGACTATTTTTTTCTTATATTGAAAATTGGAAACAATTGCAATATTTGCCAAAAAATAGCTAAGTTGACTGGTTCTTCTCATGAACATTTTGTAGGATTTATTTTAATAAATTCATTTGAATTTGAAGTCAACCATCTTAAAGATATCTTGGGTTTATAATCTCTCTTGAGTTCAGTCTTCCTTTAAGAATCTTTCAAAAATTTTAGTTTTTTAAAGCGTACTATAAAAATTATTTTACATCACTACGCTTGTTATATTATTTATTTATTTTAACGGCTGACCTCGAACTATGTCGCCATTTTAAAAGAAAATAATATAATATGAATTTATTGCATCACAATATAGAACCGATAATGCATTTTCCATGAGATTCTGCCGTAAATAACATTTGGTGGCGTTTTAAATTACAAGCACATTATCCCTCAAATAGTCTATACGAGAATTTATTCAGTAATAAATAAAAAATGTACATAGAATTTCAGTTTACAGGTTCATTGATTTTATCATATAGGTATGAGAAATTGTTAAGGCCTTGTAATTTATTTTCATGATATATTTTTTTATATGTGCCGGGAGGGAAAATGACTCTACTCCACCCGATGGTAAATGGTAGTAGAGTCCAAACGCGACGACGGCCAGTACAGTCGGGAAGAACGTTCGGTACCAGCCGCCCCCGCCTTGCCGGCCCGCAAGATGCCTCTTCACGCCTCGTTTGAAGGAACCCGGGCTGTAAGAGGAGGGGGAACATGTGAGCTGGTAAGGAATTCCACTTTTTATTATAAAATATATCACATTTATTATAAAACCTCCTGACCGATTTTGGCCACGGAGGCTAGTCTCGAGAGAGATTAGTCACTTGCGCGGGATATATAATTATAGTGTGCAAGTGCGTGCGCAAATAAAGGTGCACTCTATATTCCCTCACTCATATAATCCGATGGGACGGGAACCCGACATGACCGGAGAGTTCAGGCGCAGGACCAACGGCTTTACGTGCTTTCCGAGGTACCGGAGTGTACACACTTCCAACTTCCTGAGAATACTGAGAATCTTTAACAGAAAAACTCAATAACTTTTTACTGGGCAGACTTGGGATATGAACCCAGGACCTCGGCCACTAGACCAATGAGGCAGTCAAAAGTAGTGTAATTATACTTATAACGTTCAAAAGGTATACAAATGATGGTATGATGAAATTAAAACATAAAAATAACAAAAAAATTCGACTTCATACTATAATACCTCCGGACTCGAATATAATCATTTTTATTTGCTTTTGATTTTTTGCACTGTACATTTTATTTTTTATTTTATAAATTGAATGATTTAATCATATTTCTAAAAATGTATTGTCATACCCGTCAAAGGCTTTGCGACACGAAACATGTTACACATACACATTTATACAAATATACACACTATATATATATATATATATATATATATATATATATATATGCTGTATGATGCTGTATCATCTAAGCAGGCGGCATATCGCAAGTGGATCAACGGCTGTATTAGCGGGGCATCTAACATTGACTCACTGAAAGCAAACTATAATAAAAATTCCAAGTCCTGTAGAAAGGCATACACGAGAGCGGATGCACAGCGCATTGTACAGATTGGTCATGACCTTGTTTCGCATCCTAGGGGCTCCCGTAGCTTCTGGCGTCTGACCAAGTCTGTGCAAAACAATTTCTGCCAACCTTCGCTGCCACCGCTCAGAAATCCGGACGGATCGCTAGCTCACAGTCCGCAAGAGCAAGCTGATCTCCTGGCTAAACTCTTTGCCGACAATTCCGTCATCGATGATTGTAGTGCACTGCCACCTACAATACCTGCATGTGGCCATACGATGCCTGACATTAAAATCAGGCAACGTGATGTACGTGCGGAGCTGCAATCACTTGATGTACGGAAAGCTAGCAGTCCCGATGGAATACCAGCCATAGTGCTGAAGAAGTGCGCAGCGGAGCTGTCTCCTGTGTTAACGCGCCTGTTCCAACTTTCTCTCTCTTCGGGAAGTGTGCCGGAGGCTTGGAGAAGAGCTAATGTGCAAGCGGTTCCCAAAAAAGGGGATCGGTCTGACCCGGCAAATTATCGACCAATAGCTATCACCTCAGTACTTTGTAAGGTGATGGAACGGATTTTAAACAACCAACTGATCCATTACCTAGAAGATCACTGTCTGATTAATGATCGTCAGTACGGGTTTCGACCAAAACGGTCCACAGGTGATCTTCTAGCGTACGTAACACACCTCTGGGATGAAGCTATCGACAAGCATGGAGAATCGTTGGCTGTCAGCCTCGATATCTCCAAGGCTTTCGACAGGGTCTGGCACAGAAGTCTTCTCTCCAAGCTACCGGCATATGGTCTGCCTGCTCAGCTATGCACCTGGATTGCCAGCTTCCTACACAAGCGTAGCCTTCGTGTTTTAGTAGATGGTTGCGCTTCACAATTCTATGTGAATGCTGAGGTCCCCCAGGGATCTGTGCTATCTCCCACACTCTTTCTTTTGCATATCAATGATATGCTCTCCCTTGGGAACATACATTGCTATGCAGATGATAATACAGTGCATGGTGGATACCACGGACGCGCAGTGGCTAGGCGGGCGGAAACTGAGGAGAGGCGGGAGAATCTTGTCATTGAACTCGATAGGACGTTAGAGCTCCTCGCCAAATGGGGCTCTGATAATCTTGTTGAGTTTAATGCCAAGAAAACACAGGTATGCGCTCTCACGGCGAAAAAGTCAACATTTTCCCCTCTTCCCTCCCTCTGTGGTACTCCGCTGGTGATGCAAAGCAAAATCGCCATGCTGGGGATTGACGTTCGCTGCGACCTTAGTCCAAGGGATTACATCGAGGCTGTTATAAAAACAGCTTCACGGAAACTCGGAGTTCTGAACAAGGTGCGGCGCTTTTTCACGCCACAACAACTGTGCCTGCTGTACAAAACACAGGTACGGTCTTGCGTTGAATATTGCTCGCACCTTTGGGATGGCTCCGCTATGTACCTACTTGAGGCCTTGGACCGGTTGCAGCGACGTGCCGTACGCATTATTGGCGACGTAAAGGTCACAAACACCCTTGAACCTTTACAATTGCGTCGTGAGATAGCAGCACTGAGCGCTTTCTATCGACTGTATCACGGCGAGTGCTCTGAGGAATTATTCTCTCTAATTCCTGCTTCCCCCTTCCTTCTTAAGTCCACGCGAGCTGGTTCTCGATGTCACCGCCTAACTGTGACATCAATTCCATCGCAAACAAAGAAATTTGGCAACTCCTTTCTTTGTCGCACTTCCAAAAAATGGAATTCCTTACCAGCTCACGTGTTCCCCTCCTCTTACAACCCGGGTTCCTTCAAACGAGGCGTGAAGAGGCATCTTGCGGGCCGGCAAGGCGAAGGCGGCTAGTGCAGAACGTTTTTCCCGTCTGTACTGGCCGTCGTCGCGTTTGGACTCTACTACCACTTACCATCAGGTGGAGTAGAGTCATTTGCCCTCCCGGCGAATATAAAATATATATATATATATATATAAATCAAAATCTTGACTCGGAGTGGGCAGATTCATATAATAACACTACTTTACTTACTTTTTTTAAAATATACTTACATTAAAGTTGTGAAATAATGTAAAGCGAGTCGTAACTTCTAATATAAGTTTTATGTATATTTTTTCATGCAGACATTACAAAAAAATATCCTTATTTATTCGTGTAAATATATCCATGATATATGATTGAACACTAATCCTTAGCAAGCACTGAGGATATTTCCTAAAACTATGAATTAAAAGTTTTACTCATATGGAATCGTTTAATTCTTTTTTTACATCTCGAAATTTAATTTCCATACTTTTGTTTTTATACTATTTGTATCGTTGTACTCAGCGTCCGAAATTTTGTAAATGTTAAGGTGGCTTTACACGGTGCGTGATATAACGGATGGTCACGAACCACCCCGCAGTGACGTAACATGGGAAAAGTATTGTCTATGCAAGCGAAGGCAAGCCTGTAGCGGAGCGTCGAATACGTCGCGAGTCAGCACCTTCATCGGTGCAGTACTAAATATCACCACAACAGCCACAGCTAAGCGACATGCTTTCTTCCACTTTTCATTTTGTTATAACGAAATGGCTTCGAATCTCTATACCTGAATAGACTAACATCTATCAATGGAGAGCTTTTGTGCGGTGCGTGGCTATTCGCCAAATTATGCACCCTGGGAAGCCACCTTTAAATAATAAAGTTATGTTAACGTAAATAACAACTGTAATAATAATTTATTATGAGTCACGGTTAATGTTTCTAAATGTACTAGCCTGTAAAATCTAACTACGTTAATAACATCCGCAATGTAATTAAGAGTGATGTGTTCAAATTATTCAGCTACAATATTATATACTCGTAATATGCTGTTTAATTATAAATTGGTATCTGCTCTAAGCTGCAATAAAAATTTCAAATATTTATTTATTGCTATAAAAAATATGTTTTTCGTTTAGGGTAAGGCACCAATGTCTCCGGTGTGGTGCGCTCCAGGACGCTGTACGGTGCACCTATATGGGTGAACGTTCTCACCGCTCAGAACAAGACCCTTCTGCGGAGACTGCAGATGATGATAGCGGTGAGGGCGATACGTGGTTACCGCACAGTGTCATTTCTCACGAGCGATCCGTCCTGGGAACTCCAGGCGAAGGTGCGAGGAGAAGGGGCGAATCAATCAATCAAGATCAACGAGCGCTGATTCGCAGATGGGAGGAGGACCTGAGGTCTCCATCAGCCAGCCTGGTGACAGTGGAGGCGTCCACACACTTACGTATAGGCTGATGCATATGCTTACCGGACGTGGTTGTTTCGGTAAGTGTCTGCATGGGATAGCCAGGCCGGAGGTATCATGGCGCACCACACTTTGACGGAGTGTGCTTCGTGGGGGCCCCAGAAGCATTAGGTGGGTTCCCTATATTGAAATGGAGGCTTGTAGGAGAAACGCGTAAACGCGTAAAAAAATACCACTATGTTCTCATACACCTAATTTGTGCTAATAATTAATTTTGTAATGAAATTCTGCCACGTGTTTCCAATCAGAGCACCCTAGTGCAGTAAAATACTTTTACTCAGCTTAAAATACAAAAGGCTGTTACTTTGAAGAATTCATAGACTTTTTACTCTGCATCATAATGTACTAATCTGGAAGGATATTAATGAACGTGAGTAAATATCGATTAATATATTACTGTAACATTTCGTTTACTGTTTTATCTCTTTTCGTGATAATTGATTTGATATTCGAAAGAAAAAGACACAACACGGTCTAACTATTGACCCTTTTAGTAACATTTTTAGATTAACCCTTAATACTAACATTTGCTTCAAGGTAATTAATTTTTTACCTAAATATTACTTTTACTGCGCATTATATTTTTGACATTCGACAAATATGATTTCTTATTGTATAATTATGATGACGGTTTACTTATGATTGCCTAATTATTTTCATATGTTAAGCATGTTTAGCACATGCAAAACTTTATAAAAACGCGTGAATAAACTGTCTGAGTTTGTATGAACAAACACAAATGCGCATCCTCCCATAATTCAATAGAATAGCAAATCGGTCCACTGAAAAAAATCAGATTGATCAACAACGCATGATTTTTAACTTCTAAAGAATTTCTACTACCGTGGTGGTACCAGGACTTTGGTTTCGGTAGCCTTATAATCACTTTTTTTTTTAACGCTGAAGAAACGCCTTACGCGTTTCCCCCACGGGAACAGTGGGAGGGGGCTCGCCGGTGTCCAAGGCGCCGAGTGCGCCCCGAATATAGGAATACCCACTAAAAAAGCAGCGGTACCCTTTCCGTCTTAACGAGGAGCGCCACGGGATTGCTTTCGCATGCTACCGTGGCGCTCTGAGCCTTATAACCACTAGACCAACGTAGCTCATAACAATACGACCTAATAATTGTTGTAATTAACGTCATTCAGTGAATAAATCAATAGTATGGTACATGTTCCATTTAACGTTCTTACTAATCATGAACAATTTGGTTAAAGCCGCTTTTCAAATTAGTGTAATTGGATACAAAAGCTAATTACGAATGTAGCTCGTAACAAACTGTGAACAAATTGGCTCGCTCGCTCGGAAGTATGACACGGTAGTTTTAAATATTAAACTAAATTCCACACGTGACTACGTTAGTCATGATTTTCTGAAATTCATTCGAAAGCTACTTATAGCGTGAGTAAAAAAACAGGAGTTTCAAAAATGTTTTGATATTTTTTTACATCATAAAATAACCTAAAGAAATCTATATACGCTCAAACGTAAATATGTTTAGAAGCCTTACGATATTTTGTAAATGTACTCATAGGTAATCACATAAATATAATACATAATTACAATAATTTTTGTATCTTCATTTAACTAATAGTATTAAATTTCATATATTAAGGCGTGAAATCATATGAATTCATGGATGTACATATATATTTACCGATCAACTGTAAACAGGTGACAACCACAAGCTATTTTAATAACAAATACATAAATTATATGTATATATATATATATATATATATATATATATATATATTCTAGTAACATTTTCCTTTTTAGTATGAAAATGTGAGTGTGTGTGTGTTATTTTATTTGCCTTTGCATAATTCAAATTAATAAATAGTGATGTGAGCATAATTAATTTTCAAATGATATTTGAAACCTTATCCATCCACAGACCCCACTTAACCATCCTTCGTGTTCGTAGATGTTTGTTTAAGATAAGAATTTTTTGATAATTTATAAATATATGTCATTATATTTATAACTATTAAAATCCTGATTGACAATTATCAAAATTAATTTACAGCTTACTACAAAATTTAACAATTTAAATAATACATGCATTTCAGAACAATAAATATGTTATCACTACTGCCTTAATTATTAAAATACATAGTTGGCTTCGACAATAAAAGACGATAAGTAACTAATGAATTAATTGTTGGATGAAATTCAATGAAAGTGATTATTTATTACATCTAGCAACACTAGACCATCCCATTAACTGAGGAAATATGTCGGGTAGGCTCATTTTTATAATTAAATATTAAAAATGACAAATGACAAATATATTTTTTGTATGCTGCGTTAGTGCGTTGTTAGGAGCCGTCGTCTGATAGTTTTTACTGCTTCGTGTATTATTATAATATCTGCCATATTCATTTTCCTTTGTCATTTAACTTATAGCAGACTAATATCTACGAAATAATAATAATAATAACTACGTTTCATTTGTCAAAATAAAATAAGAAGCTTCGAAGCTACGAGAAAAACAAATGAACATACTAACTAAACACTGCTAACATTATAACTTTATTTTTAATTATATTATAGGCAGGTTGACGAGCAAATGGTAAGTGATCACCACCGCCCATAGACATTGGTGAGGTAAGAAATAATAACCATTCCTTACATCCGTCAAGGCGCCACCATCCTTGGGAACTGAGATGTTATGTCCCTTTTGTCCGATTAAACCGGAACGCAAGTACTGCTACTTAGCGGCAGAATATCTGATGGTACCCAAATGGGTGGTATCCACCTAGATGGGCCTGCACAAAGCCCTACCACCAGATAGGGCTTATTTTTACTGAGTTCGAGTCATGAAAAATATTTTCGAAAATATAATATTAAATAGTAAATAAATTTACTTACTTTCTGATAATTTAAAACTAATTGCGCGAGACCATTTTCTTCTGCTCTTTATAAAAATATTATAAATAAATTCTAAAGGCAGTGTCGTTACGTAAACTGGGTCTGGTTATTGTATTTATTAGAAACTTTAATAAGGCTTCACCCTTTCGAGTGAAAGATGAGTTTTAATGAGATTACTTCAAATGTTACTCGTAGATTTTTTTAAATCACTTTGATTTGTTTCTGTTTATACTTATTTCTATTTAATACGCGTAACGTAATACGTAACAGCCTATGAATGTCCCACTGCTGGGCTAAAGGCCTCCTCTCCCTTTTTTAAGGAGAAGGTTTGGAGCTTATTCCACCATGCTGCTCCAGTGCGGGTTGGTGGAATACACATGTGGCAGAATTTCGGTGAAATTAGACACATACAGGTTTCCTCACGATGAAATGCTGCTAGCATTCTTGCCACCATTCCACGCGGTCACGATTTGTACAGTAGCCATTATTTTTATTTGTATATATTTAATGTATTAATAAAATGTACTTAATTAAATTTATATATCCTGCATTAAATGCATCGAGGTTAATGAATTAGGAATACTAACTGTGACTAATGTCTTGAAAAAAAACCTGGTGGAGGCTTTTCGTCACGAATACCGCAATGCTTGAAGACTAGTCTTCAACGAGTGCATCTTACTGGTTATGACTTACGAAACCGAGGCGTGGATACTGACAGTGCGTTTAGTCCACCATTTTAAGGTCGCTCAGCGAAATATGAACAGGGCTATGCTCGGAGTTTCTCTGAAGGATCGAATCCCAAATGTGGTGATCCGAGAGAGAACCAAAATTAACGATATAGCCCAAAGGATTAGTAAGCTGAAGTGGCAGTGGACACATATGTCGCAGAACCGACAACCATTGGAGTAGACGTGTTCTGGAGTGGAGACCACGCCTTCCGGCTAGGTGGAATGACGATATTCGCAAAGTCGCTGGCAGCGGATGAATATTGAGAACTGAGGATCGAGCTCAGTGGCGTGCCATTGGAGAGGCCTATGTCCAGCATTGGATGACGAAGGGTTGATGATGTATGTATCTTGCATTAAAATCATCGAAGCTCTTCTATCTATATAACCTTGTACAATAAACGACTCTCATAATTTAATATTTCAGATATGAACATGTTATATTCATTTATAATAAGGTTACAGAGGTTGAAATTGCGGAGATTATCATGTTGGTGGATCAAAGTGAAGCTGAGTGTCGTCCGACGAACAAAGCTAATATGTTTGAGAAATCCCAAGAATCTTAGTACTATCGCGTCGAGAATACTATATTATCCTTTGATAAGTTTCCCGAAATTAGTTTAGTATTTTAAGTGTTTTTCTTGGCGCGTATGATTATTGAATTAGGAATACTAACTGTGACAAATATAATGAATATATTTTTGAAAACATAAAAATTCGGGTTACTTTGTCGTAAAAATATTCCTCACTCCTTAAATATTAAGGCCTCGTCTCCTTTGGACTTTATTCCACCGTTATCCAATATGGAGATAAAATATAAAAACAAATTAATTGAAAATGAAAATTTTAAATTGCTTGCTTGGGTTTGAACTTTTTTTATTATTATAATAGGTAAGCAGACTTGGCAAATTACAGTTTTATTAGTCCTACATTAAAATCGAGTTCGTTCATTATAATTTACACCTTCAATAACAATATAACAATGGCGTTAGTTATATACAAGTGAAACTTATATATATTATGTAAACATTTAACAAAGAATAAGCGTGATAATTTGTTATAAGTATAATAGCAATATTTCCCTGTTGAGTTGTATTTTAAGCTCTCATTTTTTATGTATGCCATAGTTTTAGTTGCACAATTTATTATGATTACATTATAGTTATAAATTTATCTTTTTTTAAATAAATTGAAATCTAAATTATCATATCTAAATTATGATAATATTAATGATATTTCCGACCGATTTCGCCCACTGCGGCCAATCTCAAGAGAGATTAGCCAATTGCGCGGGACATATTGTAGTGCACGCATATATACCATAACACATATATATTATCCAACAAATAGTATTTACTTTCAAAAAATATACAAATTATATGTTTTAAACGTACGTAAAATTAATTTGTTTTTTATTTGCCTGAATAACGTAGTGTTTATTTTCCATTTCAGTATAACGTATTATTTGTAAGTTTTGATGCCTGTTTAATTCGTAGATAAAATAAAGGTTTTTTTCATCAGATATATTAAATTTTATTTACACTTAATACTTAATATTATTTACGTTTATATATTTAATATCCATTATTTACAAGTTAATTTTAGCCTCCACTTATTAAAAACTTGCGAAAAACAAGTATATACATCATATTAGAAGAGATCATATAGTCAAGTAAACTAAGAGCCTGTAACTGTACCACTGCTGGACTTAGGCAGCTTTTCCAATGCCGGTTGGAGAATTTTATTCAACTCATGCAAGCAAATGGATCTCAGTGGTACTTGCCCAGATTTGAACCTGCAGGTGGTGGAACTCGAATGGATGTAGAAGATTTTTGCGCACCATAAAGACAGAAATAAGCAATAATAAACCAATAAGACACTCGTCTTTTAATTAATTTAATAAATATGTATAAAATAACTTATAACATTATGAAACACAAGCATGATTTTTTTTGTAAAACAAATTAATAGTAAAAAAAACATTTAAAAAAAAAATTAACATATACAAAAATTCGTGTGTATACTGTCCATCGTGGAAGAGTTCCTTCCTCTAGTGCGAATCCTGGTCCTGTTCTGGGTGTAGAATCAAGTCATGTTGCCATAAAAATACATTTTCATTGAAGCTGAACCAACATGTAAAATTTCAACTCCGCGGGATAAGATGAAGTGGTTCTACATCATAAAGCAAGATTTAACCTGACCAAGCTAACAAACATTGCCAGTTAAATAAAATATTGTAATAATAAATAACAAATGCATATTTACTCAGAAAAATGTCAGAATAATCTCAAACGAATGAAAACGTGAGGTAACAGGATTTTGAAAGAAGTTGCTAAAATTAATGCATAATAAACAATGACAGAGAAGTTCTGTATTCAAAAATGAGTATTCTTATTTATTTTAAAAAAATCACTAGAACATTTTATCTTGACAAATTCACTTCAAAGATATTCGTTTGCATTACTTAGAAGACTTGGAAAAGGAAACATATTTAATAAAACGTATTATTTATTAAAATACACATAGCGCTTCACAATTTATAACATCATAAACTAAACTGTAACTATGCATGCAGTTTTCTGAACAAATCCGGGAAAATTTTACAGGACTTTGGCAGAACTTTGACTGGAATTTGGCTACACTCAGAATATAATTTAATAGACATCATCAACACTAATTACTTTGACAAACATGGTGGTAGGCATATGTACCAGGGCGTCTATGGGCGTTATGTACGGCTGAACTGTAATATGGCGAAAGGTAAATGAGCCAGTGGAACTATAGGCAAAAGGAACACTTTATCATAGTTCTCAAATTTGGTACCGCATTGGCTATGTATTGGATGGTCAATATTTCTTACAGTACCAATGTCATTATTTACATATATATTCGAAGTATTGATAAGGTTTCCACATAAAAATTAAATAAAGGAAAATATTTTTATGTTATATTAAATAAATTAAGATTCGAAGAATAATAAAAAAAGAAATTGAAATTATACTAAAAACATATACATTTTCTTTTAAATATAAGGCCTTAATATAATATGTATTTGGTGTAACCTCACTATAACAGATCTCTAAATCGACGCTTAATTTAATAAATAAAAGTTATGCTTATTTCACATTTAAGTAAATTAAATATAGATATAAAGATAACAAATTCAGCCATAGCTAAATAGTTTACTCTTAATACAAAAGAAGTCTACGCGGGCAGGCCAATCAACAACTGACATCCACTTTTATTTTACTTCCAAACATTTGATAACAACTTTTCCGGACTTTTAAAATGGCATTTTTCACGAATTTATAATATTAAAGCATATACAAAACTCAAAAAAAAAAACTTGAACAATGATATCACGTCAATTCATTATCAAAATTGTTTGTTTGCCTTGAGTTTTTCCTTTTATTGAAATAGGCTATAGAAAATGATAATTATACATGTAAATAAAAAGCTATATATAGAATATAAGTGATGTTTTTCAAGAAAATACAAATAAAATGTAAATGTTGATATGATTTCGTATATATACACATATATGTGTAGTCTTTTAGTAATAGCTGATCCTCAATACACCCCAGACAATTTTAAGCAATATGCATAAAACGCCTACCGGGAAGAATCTGTAATGTAACCACGATGGAAAATTAAACCCATTTCAAAAGTTAATTTGAAACCATATCTTCCACACCGAACTATAATGAACACTTCATCATGCTGAAGTATGGTGCAATTACGTCCATATGCTACGAACTTCACTCAGATTCTCAAACAAACGAGCCTTTATAGCGATAAATATTAAAAAAATCACGTTTGGGCATTATACTTTTATGTTAATCAAAATTTATACTTTAATAATTGTTGAATGGATATTGAGTCTGTATAACAACAAAATAAATTACCCTTGGTATAATACATCATAAATCTCGTAGTCTGGCGTAAGAAGGTTGGCAGTCCTTAGTGAGAACCTTTACTAGGTTGCAATATTGTTTTCCCATATTTATATTTTTTTCTGGAATAAATTCTTGATTCTGATGGACTCGAGTAAGGGAACTGCGGCCCACCAAATTTAATGCGCCATGTATTTTCCGGCAAACTAGAATAGAACAAAACCAATCTCAGCACTAATTTCAGAATATTCAATCTTCATCATAAATTAAAATACTATTATTTAACGTTGCAGTAGAATAGCTTCAAAGGTACGAAATTCACCAAAAATAACTTTTGATCTGAGAGCGAACTTATTTTAAACTTTCGAGCTTCTAAAAATTATGTTCGGAAGCCGCTATTCTTTACGCAGTCGATTCTCAGAAACCTTATGGACGGTAGAATTTAAGTTTTCAATAAACTCCGAGATGTTCAAATAGGTTCCACTTTGCATATGATTAACCTCATTTCAAATGTATTTTATTAACTGTGTATTTTACAACACCATTGCTATCAGTAGCTTCATTTATATGAACTTACCTTGCTGATAAAGTAACTGCATGTTCGCAAATTACAAGTTCTTGGAGTCAGGTTGTCTATCAAGAAATACTCAGTACCAGTACGAAGTTAGGAAGTGTTTAATTTCCGTGACGTGGAAATCACGTGAAGCTATTAGTGCTGCGCGTGATATCTCTCCGGGCGAGTCAGATGTCGCCCAATAGTAATAGTATTTAGTGAACGCCTTTTGCAGTCAACTGATATAGGATAGGTTAAATTTCTCGTTTTCAAAACAATGTAATGTGATTTTTTAAGTAAAAACTTCTTTACGCGTGTTGAGCTGGTTTATCGTAGCAGATAGACTCGTGGCTTTGCATCACCAATACGCTTATGTTAATATAATGAAATCGTTAAAAGTACAAATAATTAATTTAAGTATTCGAATTTTATGTAGATACTAACAATAGGTAAATACAAATAATATAAGTGTATTTAAACTATTGTTTATTAAAATTAAGCTGTATTTATATTTTGTAGCGAGTTAGCGACAAACCTTGTGTTTTGATGAATAAAAACCCATATAGTAAAAAGGGATAGAATTATTACTTGGAGAGCCAATAGATATGGCAATTGGACAAATATATTTAAGTTATCTGAGGTTCCATAAATAGCATTTTTTTTCAATTTGCATCTAAAATATGTTATACAAATACACCGTCATATTTATACATGGATAATTCATCATTTTCGTAAGGTAAATTTTCTTAAATAAGGAGTCTAAGAGTTGATATAACTAAAAGTAAAAAATTCTTTGTTCGAGAATCGAAATGTCAGGCGACTATATTATAAAATAAATTTTGAACGCGGTTTTTATAAGATTGATTTTGTCTTTTCTTCGGATTTTTATTTTTAACCAATTTCAACGCTTACGCCACGCCTGTGGATGCTCCAGAGAGGGAAATTTGCTTTTAAAGAGACGGTTTTGAGCTAATTTAATCACGACATTGCACTAACGGTTCCTGTATACATTTATAGCAGAATTTCATGTGACATTTCAAGTAGCAACTGAGATTTTTTGAAAAAAAAAGACAACTAAAAATTTGTATTAGCAACGACCGGGGTATAATCTAGAAACTCGGGATCTAAAGGCTTTTAAGCCAGCCACTAGACCAAAAATATTGTATCACTCCAATCAGTAGCTATCATCTGATATAGAAAACAAGACAAATTTTACCTCTTTTCGCTATTAGTATATCTACATGTTTAAACTAATTTGCTTCGACGTAAATAATTAGCTCTAATGAACCACAATAATTTCTTGTTTCGTAGGAATTCCCTATAATATATTATTTAACATTAAATTACATATATAATTACATATTTGACGATATTTACATATTTGACGGGCAGGTTGGCGTGGTTAGTAGATACTATTCCCCCCAGGACAGATATTTGTGTGCATGAACATGTCTGTTTGTCCTGAGTCTGGGTGTAATTATCTATAAAAGTATGTAATTACAAAAGAAAGTAGTGTATCAGTTGTCAGGTTTCCATAGTATAAGCTCTGCTTAGTTTGTGACCAGATGGCCGTGTGTGAATAAAAATTATAATAATATCCCAGGATATTATTATATTTTTTATACATATGAATGGTATAAATCTCAAAGACGGCTACTAGTTATTAGGAATATATATATTTCTTATAAATATATTTAATATGCTATATTCAAATAACTCTTTAAAGTCTTTTTATATATATCATATACTATATCTGCTTACATTATTTGTAGTAACATCACGATCATTTTATTTGGCGTCTTCTAGAAAATACGTGACTTCGGCAGAATATTTTGCATATAATGGACTCAGATACACGTCCCTAATAATAAAAACTAGAACAATATGTGTTGTTTTGAATATAAGTTTTAATACAGTATCATGGTGTACATAATATTTTGTATTATTATTTAACGTCTTGTTAGTTGTATGTTATTATTATATTTTAATCTATTCTCTTAGTTGTGTTAGTATTAATTATTTGTTCTACATAGTCCACTTTAGCGGTAATAGCTTCTATATATATAATATGTAGTCGCTGAAAATTAAATAATTTTAGCGGTCACTTGCAATTTTGAATTAAAACTATTTTGTATGCCTGAGATCTTAGGTTATATGTAAATAACACTTTTCGACGAAACTGTTATAAAAGAATACCTTTTTTCTAACGCCAGAAAAACGCGGTTCACCCTCGGGAACAGTGGGGGGTATGTGGGGCACACCGGTGTCCAAGGCGCTGTGTGCGCACCGAGCATCGGAATACCGACTAAAAAACCAGCGGTACCCTTTCCGTCTTAACGAGGAGCACCACGGGATCGCTTGCGCATGTTACCGTGATTACATAAGAATACCTTCTTCTACACGATCTTTTAACAAAACTCTTATTTTCTTATATATATTACCTCAGATAGAAACAATTATGGAGCAGCCGTACAAAATATTTTACATTCGAACCGTAAGTAATATTCCTTTGTAATAAAGTCCTCTTTAAAAAGTTCACCTAACTGATACCGACCACGGCACCTATTGCAACGATAAAGATATTTCTACTGTAATGGCAATCTTCACAACTAGACAGTGATCAGGCGCAGGATCAAAGGCTCTTTATTCGTATCGGATTCTTCATGGGATGTCGTCCCATTACTATGAGAGTATATGTTTCGTGCGTTAGTCGGTTCACTAAAGCATCAAAGTCAAAATTTTAGGAGTAATGACGTCCATACAAATGTTAATTCGACTCTAATCTTGTAACATTTTGTAGGCTATTTGGCCTATATCTTCTGGTCTCATTTTATTTTATATTAATGACTTTTTTGGATTTATAAAGAAATGCTTTTAAACGTCGCGAAATTCTTGATTTCTAAGCATCGCATAGTATTTGGCAAGATGATTTGATGATTGCTGAAGCTGATCAGACTCAACACTGGTATATTTACTGAAAGTTCATTACCATTTAACTAAAATATCTTAATTATCTACAATCAACAGAAGTAGAATTCACTTGATTATAGATGACGAAGAGATTTCACTGAATAAATGTAAGCTTTCAACAGATTCGTTAATGGACATTCAAATTTTTCACAATTTTATGCACTACTTGCAGTCTACAGTATTCGAGGTGAGTTCGTTGTTTTTTTGGATATATTTAATGGATGCTTTTGCACGGTTTCGGTCGCATGGAATTCGTTTTACTCGTTTGGTTTATGATTAAAAATATATCCCTTTTTCATCTCCGTGTGAAATATCACCACATTCAGTTATGTTCAGAAATGAGTTTGACAAATAATCTCTTTTTTACGGTTTAATATTGGATTGCAGACCGGCAATATATAAATGCCCGGCACACCATGGTTACTGATCATCACTGCCTTAGGTATTGGCAGTGTAGGAAATATTAATCATTCTGTTTATTGCCAATTAGAAAATGTATTGGTGATGTATAGAATAGAAACTAAGGTGTTATGTGCTTATATGTCCCTTGTGCCTATTATTGCACTGGCTTACCTATTAATCCGGAATACATTAAAGCTAATTAATGTTGTATGACATTTGACAAACCATAACAAACACCAATATGCTCTGCAATTATCACCTAGTTTTTGTTTTTTTATTCTTAAATCTTATCTTGCTATTTTTCAGACGTATTTACTTTACATTTTGTATTCGTCCTAACATATATCTTAAAACGAACAAAATCGCAAACAATTTTTAAACGTATGATACATTGAGCTAGCCACAAATTTTATGTATAGCAGATAAATGGCTTGGCAGTTGGCACCTCAACTTTACGCTCTTTCATACTTGGCAGGGGTCCAGTTAAGTTGGCGCACACTGGGGCCAGTACAACCATTTTACTAGACAAATTACTGTTTAAGACAAAATATGTAAATGGTTAAGAATTTCATGTACCCAATTTTTATATATAAATATAATTGCATTTTTCTGTGATTTTAATTACTGTAGCTTATATATATTATATAGAGACTTATTATCTTTAAATAGATGTTTAATATAATATAAAAATTACATACACATTAATTGCCTCAAATATATTCACTGCATGTAACACAAGATACACATCTAACATAAGCTTTACGCTCAATTTTAAGGATAAATAGAAATACTAGTAATTTCCTTAAAACGGGCATTGCTAATATTCATTAAAAAAAACTAAGTTATTGGATTTTTGTCCAAAAATTTTCAATAGCAGCTCGCAGCTTAAAAATTGGCAATGTTCACTCCCGTGTTTCGGAAACCCCGTAAACCATCCAAAGCCTAACTTTTACTGGTCGTGAATTGGGAAAGTCCCCTACTTTCGTTTGAGAGTTTACCATTTTTACGAACACATTTATGCGATATAATATGAACGCAACGTAATTTAATTCTCGTCTTTTATGCTTAAAAAAAGTAAACAAATATATACTTTAGCATGACATCTTTGATTTCATTACCAGTTAAAATAGAATCTGTTTACCCCTTGAAGGCCGATTGAAGCATAAACTAACATGACAAAATAACAAGAAGAAATAACTTTAAGTACAAATATAGTTACACTAATATAACTTGATATACTAATATTGACTGCCTCGTTGGTCTAGTGGCTAGTAGTGTAAGGCCGCAGACCTGGTGGTTCTGGGTTCAAAGTCGGCCCAATAAAATGTAGTGAATGCTGGGGTCCCCCAGGGATCTGTGCTATCTCCCACACTCTTTCTTTTGCATATCAATGATATGCTCTCTCTTGGGAACATACATTGCTATGCAGACGATAGTACAGTGCATGGTGGATACCACGGACGTGCAGTGGCTGGGCGAGCGGAAATTGAGGAGAGGCGGAAGAATCTTGTCATTGAACTCGATAGGACGTTAGAGCTCATCGCCAAATGGGGCTCTGATAAGAGTTTAATGCCAAGAAAACACAGGTATGCGCTCTCACTGCGAAAAAGTCAACATTTTCCCCTCTTCCCTCCCTCTGTGGTACTCCGCTGGTGATGCAAAGCAAAATCGCCATGCTGGGGATTGACGTTCGCTGCGACCTTAGTCCAAGGGATTACATCGAGGCTGTTATAAAAACAGCCTCACGGAAACTCGGAGTTCTGAACAAGGTGCGGCGCTTTTTCACGCCACAACAACTGTGCTTGCTGTATAAAACACAGGTACGGTCTTGCGTGGAATATTGCTCGCACCTTTGGGATGGCTCCGCTAAGTACCTACTTGAGGCCTTGGACCGGTTGCAGCGACGTGCCGTACGCATTATTGGCGACGTAAAGGTCACAAACACCCTTGAACCTTTACAATTGCGTCGTGAGATAGCAGCACTAAGCGCTTTCTATCGACTGTATCACGGCGAGTGCTCTGAGGAATTATTCTCTCTAATTCCTGCTTCCCCCTTCCTTCTTAAGTCCACGCGAGCTGGTTCTCGATGTCACCGCCTAACTGTGACATCAATTCCATCGCGAACAAAGAAATTTGGCAACTCCTTTCTTTGTCGCACCTCCAAAAAATGGAATTCCTTACCAGCTCACGTGTTCCCCTCCTCTTACAACCCGGGTTCCTTCAAACGAGGCGTGAAGAGGCATCTTGCGGGCCGGCAAGGCGAAGGCGGCTAGTGCAGAACGTTTTTCCCGTCTGTACTGGCCGTCGTCGCGTTTGGACTCTACTACCACTTACTATCAGGTGGAGTAGAGTCATTTGCCCTCCCGGCGAATATAAAAAAAAATATATATATATAAAAAAAAATGTTACTGAGATTTTCTGTCAAAAATTCTCAATCGCAACCTGGAGTCTGGAAGTTGGAAGTGTTTACACTCCCGCGAATCGAAAAACACCGTTGGTCCTGCGCCTGCACTCTTTACGGTCATGTTGGATGGTTAATGCTTATATGAATAAAAAAAATAGTTAAGTAACAGCCTGTGAATTTCCCAGAGATGGGCGAGCCTCCTCTCCTTTTTTTAAGGAAAAGATTTGGTTTCCGCCAACCAGCATTGGTGCAGCGTGGTGGAGTAAACTCGAAACCTTATATAAATAAAAAGTGCAGAAAGCTAAAATGTATATATATATATCAAGTACTAATTAAAATTGTATTAATTAAAATAAAACATTAATAGCTTACGTTTATACTGCCAATGTCAAACCTCCTAGTAGGTATTAGAACGTAGAACAAAAAATATATATTAATGTTTCGCGCAAATATAGCATTATATACAATAAAAAATCATCGATAAAAACAATATTTAGATATGCGTGATTAAAACTATAACAGCAGAGCTATTGTATAAGACCCTACTTCGTATCTCACTCGTGAATTGTTTAAGATCGACTATTTTGCTGCGTATATCCTTTAAATGTTATAATCATTATATATGTCACATATCACTTTCTTGTTTGTCGATCGTGTTTTGCCGTGAATTTTAAGTTTGTTCTATGGAATAACTCAAGACAAGAGCCATAATCAGTATTCAGTATGGCAATCGAAAACACAAAATGCCAGTAAAGCAGTTGTGTTTTGTTTTCAGCAGAATAACAAATGCACCAAAACTAAGTATGACAGATTTGTAAACCTCTAAAACATTCAAATATCTAACTTAAAGTAACACAGTATCATTAATTTTCAAAATAGTTTATATTCATTTTACGCAAAAACCGTAAAACTGCCGTTTACACATAGCAATAATTTAAATGTTTCAATGGCAAATGAAAATGTCCACGAATTCGAACAAAACCAATCATTTCATAATAAAGAACACTGGTTTTATTGAAGCCACATATATCAGCTTTTTTTAAAGGGTGCAGTTGTTAATTTAGTACCAACCGAGGCGTTGAAGCCCGAAATGAATTGAGTTTATTGATAGCCTATCTGTTCCAGGGGGATGCTGTCCATTTATTAAAATCCTGTTTGCCGTGGAAATTAATTGCTTTTAAATATATACAAGTATGGTTTTTTTCTGTAGCGATATATCGTGTTTAATTGATATTAATAGACCCTTTCTCCCTAACACCGTCATCATTTTACAAACAAAATTTGATGTTTGTATATAATACTGGCTAGCATGCGGTTTTTCCCGCGTTAAGCATTTCGCCCCTTTGCATCCTAAATTTCTCAACAAATGCGCTATCTAACACAAGAGATATCTTTGTGTTAGATTCAAACCGGACTAGTAGTCGGGACCTCGAGCTGATCCTGAGGTTTTCAAAACCTGGATAAGGTTAACAGTTTCTCTGTCAAGATATTCTCAGTAACTATTAAGAAGCTGACAGACTTACACTCTCGTGATTCAAGGTACCTTCGGTACAAAGCCTGGTTGTTTGCTTGATTGCATAATATTAGATAGTCATAGTAAAGAAATATATAAATTTTGTCATACAAACTCGTACACTACAATTTCTATTAAGAATGGCCGCTTTCACTTTAATCGATTGAGATTGCATCATGTGACATATGTCTCTGGATAACCTCAATATACAGGTCACCAACGAGGTCTAGTGGCTATATGTAAGTCTTCAGACTCGGAGATCACCTGGGTTCAATTCCCAAGTCGGGCCAATAAAAGTAATTAGGTTTTACTGTCAGAAAATTCTCAGTAGTAGCCCGTAGTCTGGAAGTTGGAAATGTGTACACTTCCGTACCTCAAAAAGCACGAAAAGTCGTTGGTCCTGCGTCTGAAATCTTTCCGGTCTTGTCGGATTGCCGTCCCATCGGATTATGAGAGTTAAGGAATAGAGGGTGCATCTGTGTTTGCGCACATACTTGTGCACTATAATATCTTCTGTGCAGTTGGCTAATCTCTCTTGAGATTGGCCGCCGTGGTTGAAATCAGTCTGGAGGACATTATTATTATTACAGATTCAAAGTCGAGCCGAAATAATGAAAAAAATAGTAATTAACTTAACAAAACACAGATGTTAAATAAAATTATGAGACGATATTTGTATCTAATGATAATATACTATACACTACGTATTCATAGTCAAAAATGTTGTGTGAAGAGCTGGTGACTGAGATAAGCATATGAATGCCTGTGTTACAAATAAACAATCATCATTAGTAAATCAATAATAATGATGATCGTTAGTCATATTATAAATCCAGTAATGAGTTCATTTCCTTTTTATGCTCTCACGTCTTAACTACTCAATCGATCATTTTTGCTTAGACATTTTTGTAGCAAACACGGAAGCGAAACTGCGAGCGGAAGCTAGTAGGTTATATTCTTGATTAACTTATAGAGTTTTTTGGTTCAAAAAGAAAAGGTTTCTCGGGGATACGTACAAAAGTTACACTTTGCCCGATTTCCAAAGTTTACACGGAGTTTCCCCCATGACCCTTAATGGAAACACGTAGCAATCCTACGTCAACTTCTGACAGGAAAAATAATCAAGCAAACATCCCCAGTCAAATATATCTAGTTCGAAAACTACACAGTCAAACTTGCAGATAGATCTATGTATCAAAATGTTAACATACATTTGTTGACGTAAGATATTAATAATTATTTCTAACACCTATCAATAAAGCTTCTCTATATATGTTATAATAGAAAATCAAAGTATATGGTTTCACTTGGTGGTGAGGCATCGTATAATTTTTTCTGGATTGGTACCACGCACTTATCAAATATTCTATCGGCAGCAGTATTGTTGTGTTCTGGTTTAAAGGTTGAGTGAACCAGTGTAACTACAGATCAATGTCTATGAGCAGGAAATAATCTTTTCCACCAAACAAATTAAATAGTTACGTTTAATATTTTACAATTTATATAAAAGGGAAAGGCAAAATAATTAATAACAAATTGGGCGCAATTGTAATTAAAGTTAATGGGCAAGTAATTGTACAATGCGTTGAATGCTATTATTGATGTTGCATTTGGTAAAAGTACAATTGATAATCCTTTTTTATTTTAATGCAAACAACAATTATTTATATAATTAGTCCATAAATATATACTAATTTTGATTTTCATATTTCATTCTTAATAGGAATATTCGGTAACATTAAGGTATATGTTGGTGTGTGTGTGTAAAGTCATATAACTCTACTATTAAACATACTTGTTGCAATATAAAGAACGTAAGTTTTTATTATTAAATATTAATAGGAATAAAAACATCTACAGAGCAAATTCAAAGTCATTATAAATAAAAATAATATAATGTATACACATTATCGATAGCACTTTGCAGTACAATAACATGTCAATGTCCCACTGCTAGGCTAAGGCCTCCTCTCCCTTTTTGTGGAGAAGGTTAGGAGCTTATTCCACCACGCTGCTCCAATGTGGGTTGGTAGAATACACATATGGCAGAATTTCAACGAAATTAGATACATGCAGGTTACCTCACGATGTTTTCCTTCACCGTCAAGCGCGAGATGAATTATAAACACAAATTAAGCACATGAAAATTCAGAGGTGCTTGCCCGGGTTCGAACACGCGATCATCGGTTAAGATTCACGCGTTCTAACCACTGGGCCATCTCGGCTTACATAGCACTTTGCAGTACAATAAGTAAATTATAATATAAAATACAAGACATAATAATATGCTAAGTTTAAAATTCGAACTTTACAATGAGAGAATTCAGAAGGCTTCATAAAAGTCAATTTCTCTCTTAATTAAAGTCCGTCGGAATAATTTGAATAGAAATGACATAAGTAATTTAACTTTATTGTTATTAGTTTAGTTTTAGATATTAATACTACTATAGTAAACTTATTTAAAGTATTAATATAATAAATTATTCTAGTGCAAGTGAAAGACAATATCTGAAACTACTTACTTTTAATCAACTAGTGTTTTTTGAAGGTTTTTCGAAGGTTGCTCTTTCCTTCTCCGTTATATGCCGAGGTATTCTCAAAAAGCACCCTAAGGACACGTCATTTCTCATTTAAATCCATCAACTGAACATTCCTTCTTTCAACTGAGTCTCAGTACTCTTGTCGTCCCCGATGACACCCTAGGACACTAGAGCACACAGCAATTAAGTAAAGCGTGTACTCTAGAGAGCTCCTTGTTTTGTTTGATTTGTCGCGATTACATCCTGCTTAAGGCTCATTTATTTACATTGCGGATTATTTTCATAATTCAGATATTTTTTTATGTATTTTTTAATGATATGATGTGACAAAAATTTTATTCATTATTATGATTTCATTGAATACCTTGTGCCCATCTGGATGGATATCACTTAACCATTTTCCATCTTAATATTATTAAATAACAGGAAACTAAACATTCTTGTCCTTGTTTAATAAAATAGATAGATATTAATATATTTGTGTTTATCACCAAAAACTAAGCGTTTGTATCTTTATATACAATAGTTACGATAATAATAACATCTACATTACAATATGAGTATAGTACTAACCATAAATTGTCAAAGATCGCTTATGTGTGAGTGCGCTATTCAAATTCGCTTCTCCCAGCTTGAGCAAGCGCTTTCATTACAGCTAATGATTAATTTTATTTAACCATTTAACACTCATACTTTATATGAGTACTAAATGGTACATAGACTGTAAGTGTAAGTTTACCAGTGTTATTTTATAAAAACAAAGCAAATGAAGAAGAAAGACGAGGCATTGTAATAATATCGACTACTATAGGATACGACAAAGGCTCATTATTTATATTAGACGTTACTGGCAAATTGATGATTTAAAGAGTAAATTATACTCCTTTTTCGGTCACTTTGAAGCTCCACCACCACTTTGTGGTAACATCTCAGAAGGCTCAACTCGTACTTGAAGGCGGTTTGGACTGCCGCATCGGAATTGAATTTATTTCTGTAAGAAGATGTCCAAATTCCGGAAAAAATAGTAATCTGTTGGAGCAAGGTCCGGAGAGTACGGTGGATGTCGCAGACATTCCAATTGTAGCTCATATAACTTAGTGGTTGTTTGTTGTGCAGTGTGTGGTCTTGCATTGTCGTGAAACAGCAGTGGCCTAGAGCGATTGACCAATCTTGGTTGTTTAGCAGCTAGTTCTTCCTTCATGGTTTGCAGTTGCTGACAATAGATATCTGCCGTAATCGTTTGGCCCGATTTTAGAAAGCTATAGTGAACGACACCGCCGCTAGTCCACCAAACACTTACAAGTAACTTTTTCTGAGTCAATTTTCGTTTAGGGCAGGATTTGGCTGGGTCTCCAGGATTCAGCCATTGCGAAGAGCGCTTCTGATTATCGTACAGTATCCACTGTTCATCACAAGTAATGATTAATACAGTTTTATCAATTACCCCAAAGCCTGCAGCTATCTCTAAAGTGCTTTGTGATGGATCCGCTTTCGCAGTAGCCTTTAATTCTTCATTTTCCACTTTGGTCTCCGGCCGTCCACGGGGTTGTTTCTGAAGGTTTTTATATATATTTTATATTTTATAGGTTAAAATTTCCAGAACGAAAACGTTGAAACCAAAAACGTACCGTGCTTTTTTTGCAACACCAGCACCGTACACATAATTAATCCTTCGAGCTGTTTCTGCAGCACTGGTGCCATGGTAGAACTTTTACTCGTAAATATACCGATATTTCATGTTTTCTATTTTGCGATAATAAGCGACGCCAGAGAAAAAAATAATGAGGAAAAAACAAATGAATGACTGTTTTCAAAACTCAAATGTACTAGCTAAATGAATTTATAAATTTTAATTTGGAATTCTTAACCAAAGAGGAGATATTTCAGATCAAAGTGGTCAGTACGACAAAACGCTAATTTCATATGTAATGATATCTTACGCGTCAACTAATCCACGACCGCCGTCGCAATCGCAGAAACCGGTCAAGAGTATATCATAATTAGTCATTTTGTGTATGATTTTTGAAGTGTCGATTTATTCTTTTCGTCCGCTAATTCACGTCTATCCACATTATAATAGTAACTGTTGAAGATGGATACGATTGATTGATAATACAGGTAAGAACCTTCAAGTATATTTAATTTTTTGAGACCTAAAATACGTTAGACAAACGAATTTTGCAATTATTTTCAAAGCCGTATAAAAAAATAATTATGCCGATTATAAGATCGAAACAAATTAAACGGAACATACATTACAATGTTTCAAGAGACTGAATAATATTTTACTTTGATACTTAAGAACAAGATATATAAGGCAACAGATAAAATAAAACTGAACCAATAATTCTTCTTAATTTTGATATTGTATTTAAGCCAGCAATAATAAAAACTCTTTTGAGTCTATCTAATTTATTCTCTAGGTTATAAATGACTGTCTGGCATTCGCCCATTACCTTCAGCGTCATTGCTTCTTTATCTGTGCGCATTGCTGTGTTAAATGTGCGTTTTAAGTTTCATTCCCCTCGTCTCTCTTCTGCACTAATTTCAATTGTAGAATGACTAGTCTAGACGGTTTTTGTTTGATGAATTGAACCACAGAATAAATAATTGTTGAATAATTTCACAAAAAGTACAGCTGTTACAAGCTGTTGTTTTTAGTTGCCTAAGCCTGTCCTATCCTATTCCTGGGCTTGAATTCTTCTCTTGAGGAGAAGGTTACAGGCTTTTCCTTTGGAATTAATTCTGGAATGTTTTCCTTAAACGCCGCTGAAGAAATTAATTGTAATAACAAATTACGCATATAAAAGTTTACTGGTGCTTAGCCGAGTTTGAACCCGAAATGTTTAGTTATAATTCATATGTTCTAACCACTATCTCAGCTCAACACCTGAGTACAATGTACGATATAGAAATTTCATTTTTTTTTTTATAATTACATTTTAAGGTATCATTTCATCATATAGATGGAATAGACAGTGTTCAAACAGTATTCACATTATCCAAAATTTATACTTCATCATCATCATCAACAGCCAATCATTGTCCACTGCTGAACATAGGCCTCTCCCAAGGTGCGATACTTACTGCTAAATGTTTTTTATCAGACAATCTGAGGGAGTGAAAAAAAGTGAACGTTATTAGCTGAGCAAAACAAAACACTTACGATTTTATATGAAAATCTGTTTACTCATAATATTATGACTTGTATTTATTATTAATAAACCACATATTACCGTACTCAACCGACATATTTTCTCATATAATTTTTAATTGGAAAATATATTAATGTATATAACCACGTTTCGCAACTTATTTAAAATTTAAAAAACAACAGATAATTTTCAACAGTTTGTTGATTCCAACGAGGTAATATTATTAATTACTTACGCATCACAAGTTAATTATTTTCGGCCGCTCTGTAAACACAGCTTTGTAATTACAACACAAATTGAGTTTGTCACATGTTGCTCTGACAGTGTTTTCGTCCTACACTTATTAACTCGATAATATTTGTAATAATACGTATAGTTACTACTGGACTTCAGAAATAATAACGTCAAGACATTTTTTTAATAGAGTGAAACGGGAAATATCGTTCTTAGTTTAAAATAATATAGAATATTTATACAACATTATATTCGTCATTTGCTTGCTGACACACACAGGTGAACGCATAAAAACACTGACCCCCATAGTAAACACAATTATATTATGTACACACGTATACACAAATATATGTACATACACACACATACGTACGCATATTCAAACGCTTGCATAAGCTCACTCTTTTACTCAATAATTTGTATTTTTACTATTTTTCTTTTAAATTTCCAATAGAATCTAATAAAATCCGAAAAACTACGTGGCATTAAGGCTACAATTAATAACAAAAAATTATTAGTTAAGATTTATAATTTTGTAAAAGTATAAAAAGTTTTTTTTTTTTAAGTTTCTCAAATTGTAAGACTAATGAAGAGACTCAAACGTGTTTAAGATTTTATTTATCATTAATTAAATTAAATTAAAGCTAACAGACATATTCACAAGCATATGATATGCAAATTTCAGCATATGCCCATTCAAAAATTTACGACGATACGACGTATGGTTTTATCTTTAATATATAGAAAAATATGGTTATCTTTCTAGGGTTAAAAGGAATTCAAAACTTAATCCACTATGACGATCCACTGCAGATAAACAGGTGTTGAAATTGTATGAGATGTTTGCAGGTTTCCGTATGATGTTGAACTTTACCGGTAGAAACGAGATGAATTATAAACAGGAATTTAACATATGAATACTCAGTATAACACGTGTTCTATTTTGTTTCCTTTTTGCTTCCTTTTTATTTTATATATACATATAAATAATATTCATCGTGATTGCTTAATTCGCCGTAAATCTTCTTATAGTGAATTCGGGGGCAATTTAAGGTTTATTGGCAATATGTGAACAGAGTAGCTCCACGAATTAGTGCATTGCTTTTATTAATGAAAAATTGTATTAACGACGAATAATAATAATATTAATATGCAAAAAGATGCAAAATATTATTAAGGGCTAACACATTTAAATATTTATTTGAAGTAAATAAATATTTAAATGTGTTAGCGCTTAATAATATTTTGTATAGCGCTAATAGCGCTTAATATTATTTGTAAACTCATAAAAAAACTACAGATACCAATTTTAACAAATTTGATACCTTTAGCCACACCTCAAGTACGGAATTTCTTTCAAAGTAAATTTGACTTTAATTTAACTTTAATATACTTCTGTCTTACAAGTAAATACGTTTATCGAAATATATTTTTAATTTTATTTATTCTTAATATTTACTTGCAGGAATTGTATGTTTATATATATTCACTAGGACAAGATAATATAATCTATAAATAAAAAGATTGTACTTCTAATTTAATTAACATATACTCGGCTCAGTGATTAATTAACATATAACAAAAACACAATAAGAAAAAAATATTTTTTAGTATAAAATAATAGGCAATATACATATATATAGGAATACGTAACAAGAAAACCACGACAAACTAAAATTTATTTTACAATACAACTATAACATACCTATATACTAAACCAGAGATAACGTCTCTATGGCTTGACGTAAATATACATACTTAATAATTCGACCTAGTTTATGTAAAAATCTAAATAAAAATAATTTTCTTAAAATTATATTAAGTTGTGGAGTAAGTAATGACCGCAATAACTCGTCCCTCGGATCCTCATTTGTTGAGGATTCCACGAAATGTTTCAAATTAACAATCTTCCAAAACTTGCCTGTTTTGAATAATACTGTAATATAACGATCTCAAAGTTTTCCTGGACAGCACCCTACTGAGGAACATTAAGTACGTAATGAAAGCCACGTACCTTATTCTGCCAATTTAAGCTATATTTGCACCAACTAAAACTGTCAAAATACCACAAATTTCTAAAATTTAGAAAGTACGTAAGTTAGAAACAGTCCGTTCTCCTGTTGGGTTAAGGCGTCCTTTCCTTTTGACGACGGTTTGAACCTTATTTTGTAACACGTTAAGCACATTTTCATCTGACAGATTATGCAGGTTTCCTCACATGGCTTCTATTCACCTTCGAACCCGAGAACTTGTCGTTGAACGGGGAAATTACGTCGAATTTACGTATAATATTCAGAATTTGCTTTCTTTTTTCCTTAATGAAATATAGTTTCAAAAATGTAAAAATTATCCCTAATTTAAATTTCTACTGAGTTCTCACCTCAAACTTCACTAGAATATTTTTATAATTAGTTATAAACTTTCACCGCATTCATGTTGGTAGGATGAGTTCCACAATTCCACTTTGTTCTTATTTGAAGTGGACTTTGTACTTACAATATTCTATGTATTATAATGCAAGTAAATAGAAAATGTATTACGACCATTTGTTTTACTATCGTGATCAGAGTAGTAGTAAGTAGTAACAGCCTGTTATATCCCACTGCTGGGCTAAGGCCTCCTCTCCCTTTTTTTTGAGGAGAAGGTTTGGAGCTTATTCCACCACGCTGCTCCAATGCGGGTTGGTGGAATACACATGTGGCAGAATTTCGATGAAATTAGACACATGCAGGTTTCCTCACGATGTTTTCCTTCACCGAAAAGCACGAGATGAATTATAACAGAAGTCGAGATGGCCCAGTGGTAAGAACGCGTGAATCTTAACCGATGAACGTGGGTTCAAACCCGGGCAAGCACCTCTGAATTTTCATGTGCTTAATTTCCGTGATCAGAGTATATTTTATAAATACTTTTTTACCGATAACTATATTAAATAGAGACCTTGTGGTGACTTCTACTATTGATTTATTCTATATTTAATCATCAATTTTCCACGTTTATGCGTTTTTATATACTTTATATTTATTTTCATTTATTGATTGATTTTATTATTCAGATGATTTATCACATAAATAGCGATCTATTAGAAATAGCTAACTGAAGTAAATATTTTGCCTTAAAAAAATACAAATTTTAATTATAGGAACTTCTAAATTAAGTACGTTTAAAGAGCCCAATAATGTCTAATTTCAGAAACCTTGCTCATATTTAACTAGTCAGTCATCTTGAGCACCAAAGGTATATGAGTGCTTGAGCGTTATTGAAATATATGCATATATTAATATTTAATTTACCAAAATTTATCCACTCATAATAATTTCTATAGTATATTTTTAACAGTAAAAACTTGTATTCTTAATGAGCAGTTTTAATAGGGTTTCATTAAAAATCAAACAATGTTGTTTTTTATTTAGTTTAAATCAAAGCGTATTATTGTTAAAAAGAAAAATCCTTTCTTAAATCGTATATATCGAGTTAAGATTTTTTTCTTGTTGTTCCGAAAGCTATTTACATTCATATCGATAGTTTAAGCGCCTCAACCAGATATCGGGCACCAATCCAACAGTAAAAACATTTCTAACTAAAGTTAGTGTTATCAGGCCGTAAAAGACCGCCAAATCTTATTACATGTGATTCTAAAAACGCACTTCTGCAATCACAAATGAATTAGATAAAGACAAGCGAACGATTCTGAGGACGATGATGAAAATAAAGCGGAATTTAAACCGTTATTTTACGATTTTTTATGACGTTAAAAACGTAACAAGTAAATGAAAGGTAAGGAAATTTTTTCACGAAATTTAATAGGCCCTTAATGACTTGAAAGTTAAGCTTTTGATGTCAAAAACTAGCATTTTTCATCAGGTTTTATTAGAATTTTTATAATAGCGTTTTTATAATGTGAGTGGTTTGTTAAAATGGCACAACTTTGTAAAAGTGATATTTAACAATAAAAAAAATATAATATTTGTTTCAAAAATTTCTACAAACCACATTTTTCTGAATCGCGAATGTAGGGTTCAACTAAAAACGACTCTAAAAGAGTTTTTGGACATTGTTTTGTCTGAACTATTTCAATTAGGAGTAACAATTGAAAACTAAGTGTTTTAAATTGTGAATAAATAATTAAAGACAGCTTAGGCTACTAACTATAAACATGACCTTTACATTCCACAACTGGAAAGTACCTTCGTATTTCGTTAAAAGGGATTTGCGGCTTAATCCACTACGTGTGTCTTCAGTGTGAGAATTTGGATGTCTTTGAATGTCAAACTTATGTCGTGTTCTTATATTTAATGAATCGTTATTGTCAGTAACCGATTTTTTTTAGTTGTGCCTAACGAAGCTTTTAACGTCGTTTCTACGTGTTTTTTACGTTCAAGTACATGTGACTTTAAAACTAAAGAAAGTTTTTTATGGTGACTCTTCTCAATTTTGTCTTTCAGACAAATTCTATCATCCGTACGCTAAACGATTATTAAACGAATACTGAAACCTATTGCAGGCATTTAAATGTTTTCTTTCACGAGTAGTATTAAATATTAATATTAATATTAATATCCTAGGACATTTTTCACACACGGCCATCTGATCCCAAATTAAGCTTGTACAAAGCTTGTGCTATGGAAATCAGATAACTGATATACTACATATACTACTTTTCTTTTGTAAATACATACATATATAGATAATTACCCCAGACTCAGGACAAACAGACATGTTCATGCACACAAATGTCTGTCCTGGGTGGGAATCGAACCCACAACCTTCGGTGTGAAAAGGCAAGTATCTACCAACCACGCCAACCGGCTCGGTATATCAGGACTAATTGTAAATAGAAGCTATGTACTTAAAAATAGTGAAATTTATTCAGGTTCTTTTTTACTTTTGATAAGCGTCCTATATATTAAGCTATCTTGACACACCGAACCACTGAAGTAAAATTATAAGTTACATTTTAATTCAGAACAGTACTTGCAGATATGAAATGGCTTTATCTCAGCGTAACAAGTAACTGCCTCAAACTTTACAGAGTAGTCAATCTCAGAAATTTACATTACAAGAATCACGATTTAAGGAAGATGAGAAAATTTGCATCTTGCAAGCCGAGGCAGAATGAAAAAATAACAACAAAAGAATAAGCAACTAGGAGATTTTACATATAATATAAATAAATCATATAATTTATTTTTATATATATTATTGGAAAACAAACTTTCATATGCACAATGTGTTCCCTGTGCTGTTGATCGTTGAGGAGTTCATTTGTCTGAATTGACTCCTGGGATTAGAATCTGGTTTTGCTAACTATAAAATTGCATTGCCATCGAAATTAAGCCGACATGTAAAAATTCAACTCCGGAGATGAAGAGTTCGTGTTTTCAATTCATCATGGAAGATATAACCTAAATAAAGTAACAAGCATTTACTTAAGTATAATTATAAGTTCCATTTTAATTCAAAACAGTTCTTGCAGATATGAAATCACTTTATATAAGCGTAACAAGTAATCTTACATTACAATATATATAATAAAAGATAGTTAGAGTATATGAAACGGTAGCGGTCACACATCTAAAGCATTTCATTTTCTTTATTAAAGTTATTAATAAAAATATTTTATTATCCTTTTATTTTATTATATTATCTATGGTTAACAGCGGACACAATATGAACAGTAACTATTTTTAATTTTTATTTGTATTTATTTTCTGGGCTGTACTATACTGTACTGTACTGTATACAGTATATTTAAGTATTATATTTTTTATAGAATATGAAGGCAGACGAGCATATAGGTAATCTGATAATAAGTGATCACCAACGCCCATAGACATTGGCATTGTAAAAAATGTTACCCGTCGTTTACATCATCAATGTGCCATCAACCTTGAGAACTAAGATGTTATGTCCCTTGTGCCTGTAATTACACCGACTCACTCACCTTTCAAACCGAAACACAACATTATTGTACTCCTACTATTAATACAGTACTGCTGTTTTTCGGTAGAATATCTGATGAGTGGGTGGTACCTACCCAGACGAGCTTGCATAAAGCCCTACCACCAGTTATATATCTTAATCATGTTTTCTCTAATCTTTAAAGTAAATTGTAATAAATTCTTAAGCCGTAAACATTGCAAGTTAAATAAAAGCTTTAAAAAATTTATGTTCATAAATTATATTATCTTACGACATCGTTTGACTAATTATTACAAAAGTTGGCTTATACGTATGTATTTTTAACCGACTTCATTCAAGGATTAGGATCTCAATTCGGTTGTATTATTTATGTTTGTTACTTCAGAACTCCGTCATTTAGGATTTTATATAAAAAAAAATTCTTAGTTTACTTCTCGTTTTGTTCCATTTAAAGTTAAAGAAAAAATACTAGCCCTGAGGGTGAAAGATGGGACGAAATTTTTTATGGGCTCTAATTATATTCGAAGTTGGTTTTGTTTTTTACGCAGATAATTATTAATAGCCTTTCACTTCGTTGAAGCTAACTGCTAAACGATGCTCACTGATCACCATGGCCACATATACACAAGATTGCCTAATATAAATATAATTAAGATGAGAGAATATTTCTTAGAAGTAATAAAAAAGGTCCTATATATTTTATTACTTTTTTTCTAATGCTTATTAATAATGTAATTTTAATTTATGCAGGCTTCACGTTTGCCGTTATGGCTTACGAAACGGTCTTACCCCTAGGTCGTGCCAACCAAGTTTTCATATCAACAAACTTTTAAGCGAGGGCTTTGTTTATTATACGAGTAACAACAAACGTCCTTTGTTACTCAATTATTCCTTGGTTTATTTTAGTTCGCTTATAGCAGACCAGATATTAATTATATTGATAGAACTCTGTCGAAAGTAAACAGAGTATAAAATAATTTTACTGAACAGTGAAGTTTACAGTAGTATGTAAGAGTTTTCTTCTAGCATATCCGAATTTTTTTTACAAAAATAGAAAAGACAAGATATGTAAATATGTATGCACGTTTTCATATCTATAAAATAAAAAGAATTGTTTAGATGTGTGCCGGGTGCCGTACCATATACTATAGCAACATTCACAAGTTATTTATATAAATATATATATGCAAATACTTCATAATATTTAGAAAGCTATTGTTGATATAAATGTAATTATAAAGTGACAGCCTGTTAATTGCCCGCTTCTGGGCTTCGGCTTCTTCTCCTTTTGCAGAAGATTTGCTACTTATTACATCACACTGCATCAGTGAAGATTGGCAAATTTTCATCCATGTAGGTTTCATCGCGATGTTTTCCTTAACCGCCGAACACGAGATGAATTATAAACACAAATTTAGCACATGATAATTTAGTGCTACTTGCCCGGGTTTGAACTTGCAATCTTAAGCTGAGATTCACATGAACCATCTCGGCTCAAAATAACTATAGATTATGCAAATTCATTGATTAATAATATGATAACTAAATACTGCAAAAGTACTTACATTGTATCGCCAAAGAGTTACAAAATAATACCTCGCCATAACGTTAGTGATGTTAAATTATTTTCCGCCAAACCCATTATATAAAAGCACGTTCCTGCTTTATTGGGCATCACTGTATTCAGATATACATAAATCTATGTACAATATTTACAAAGGACTTAGTACATATATCCTTTGATATTAAATTATGTATAGAGCCGAACTTAGTAGCAGGCGTTCGGTACATATTTATGTAGGCACCTACATTTTTTAGCCATCTGAAGATAATAAAATAACGGTTTGGCGTGAATTGTAGGAGAAAATTGAGGGTTCAAAAAAACCATCACGTTTGAGGTATTTATTATTATTTAATATTACAATAAAACATTTTTACCCATCCACTCATCATATACACGTCTGGGTAAGAACAATCCACTCATTAGATTTCCTACCAGCAAATAGTAATAGATAGTACTATTGTGTTCCATATTGAAGGATGATTTAGCCAGTGATATAACACACAAGGCGTAACATCTTAGTTCCAAAGATTGTTGGCGCATTGGAGATGTTAGTAATGGTTGATATTTTTTACGGCGCCAATGACTATGGCCAGGGGTGACCACTTACCATGGATAAATTTGCAAATAACTATAACGAACTGGAGGCAATTGTACTAATTTATAACGGTGACGACAAGTTCCCGATTCATTATGTCAAAAAAATAAATCTCAGGTGAACTGGATATGATACGTTCCCGATTCAATTCAATCCAACTTCGACCATCTGGTCACTCCGCAACTGGATCGTTATGTTAGTAAAATAGAATAACGGTAAAACGGCAACGATTACGTTTCGATTCGATTGCGATAAAGTGACGATTTCTTAGTAGAATTGACTCCCTGGTGATCATAGTGTTACGCCATTGGTTTTAAGTAAGTCATTATTTCTCAAGACACAAGGCGAAAGTAACATTTACGAACAAATGTATGTACATACATTAACGTGCCCACATACATCCTACTAAGAATACAAAATCAATCCCTGGGGAACCCAAAAAAGAAAATTCTTTATTCAATGGTTAATATTTTCTTTTACTTATTACAGAAACATTAGACAAACGTTGTCAATTAAAAGAAATAAAAATAACTGCCATATTATTTTAAAATATTAAGTGTCTTATAATTTTTTTTTTTCATGCACTACATTGTAACTACTGTTTTTTGAGAATTTTGATGATGATAATGTCCTGATAGATTTCGGTAAATCTTTCCTGGGGCATGGTATTCGTTACTGCAATAAGATTCCACAGTTAATTTCAGCTTTCCAATTAATAATTTGTCAAAAAACCTTTGATAAATAAGGCATATTACTCAACACAAAATTATACAAATGTAAAAAAAACGGAGTTAGTCTTTGTTGATTTCCAAGCAGGGTTTGCATGAATTTAATTATATTTAATTGACTGTAATTAAAAGGGCGACGTCGACGGGCTTGTCGGTTCTTCTCGGTAGAATCTACATTCCGAACCGGGGGTAGCTTATCAAAAGTACCCTTACTTAAATAAGGAATTTTTTGGTTTGATTTGATATGTTAATAAATCAATCAAAATCAAAATATTTAATTAAAAGTTTATTCTAAATAAAAGAACTAATACGACATTACTGAGTAAAATTGTATTATTTATCAACAACAAAGTTTTGTTTTTTCGGAAAACAAACTAATTTCATATTTTCTCATACATGTATTTGAACACGTACCGCGATTACGACCAATGAAATTACGGTATTCTGGCGTACTTGTACTAAAACAATATTGAATTAAATAATAATTGTATTCATTTTATAAATATTATAAGGCACTAACTGTTCTTAATTAAATAGTAACTATTTAAACAGTCTAGCTTTTTGAGGTTAAATATTTAATTTAGGAATTAACATTAGTAAAATAATAAAAGATATAAAAATAAAAAAATTAATATAAAAAGAGGATCGTAACAAAAGTACGTTTTCAAATCAATTTTTGTCCCGCTTGTGTTTTTGTATTTGAAACTATTTTTATGGAATTATTATGCACACTTGGTAGGAAATGCTTTTAACATAATTATGTCTGAAAATCGAACTCCACTACCTTAAAGCCGAGGCTGCACTCTATAATCAGAGCTTACGACGATATATATGTGTTTGTGTTTTAATTGCATACAGTTGATAAAATTATATGGATTTATATACCTTAAAATTTAACTTACATAATCAACATTAAATCAACAAATCTTAACTCAACTTATCTTATAAAGTTTGCGGGATTTAATTGATCTATTAATTGAGATGGAGAGTTTAACTTTCATTCTTGTAAATAGGAGTATCCCTCGGCATAGTAAACAAAATATCTGTCTTCATATCAAATATCCTCAAATACGAAGTCACACACACGACACAACAAAATAAAAATAAAATACAAGCCACAGCTGTGTTGTCAGTACAAATATTTGTCATGAGAATCGAATTTACGACGCCTGGTGTAGAAGAGAGTTTGAATTTATCATCAATTGTAAACGACTGCGTAAAGAAACTCCATTTTAACCGAATACTTCTGAAACCATTTTTGTTCATATTCTATTTAATTGTTAACTTAATTATAAATAAATGATTTTTTGCTGAATAGAAAAATGTATAACTGTATAAAGAATGAAATGGCGCACAAATGTGGTCGTATTGCTCAAAGTCAAACTGGTAAAGGAACATGTAAAAGAAGTCAAAGTGAGAAAATAAAAACTATTGTCTTAGCTCATTTATATAAGAAAATAACAATAAACTACACATATATATATAAATAGTATTATCAGATAAGTCTTTATAAACTACATACTGTTCCGTTTAATTTCATACTTACGTACTAGCATATATATTAATTAAAAATTGACCATTAATAGACATTGAAAATGTTCAAGGTTCCGCCTGCCAAATATATTTACTTTTTTTTATTATCTAATAATACTTTACTACAGACTCAACATAACGGATGATAAGACTCCATTATCAATACTAGCGCCAAATCATAGAGTGACCGTCTGAAAGCCAAAAGCCTCGGCTGGAGGAAGCCGAGTAATGAGACTCGGCCAAGAACTGGGGAATCCACGTCAGCGTTCAGGAAAAGGAACTTGAAGTACGTCTCGTGATGTCTGTGAACGATGTTGACATACAACAGAAGGCTGAATTGCTGATCTACAAAAGGAAATAAAAAAAAATACATTTATACGTATTGATTATTCGATATATTTTTTAAGTCAGCTTAAATCATTCAACGGTATTTGAACTGATAGCGATTAGATCAGTCCATTTCAATACTCACCCCCTTGGATTGGTACTAAAATTATTTGAAATGGCAACATTTAGAATATGATTAACTTTTATATTATTACTATTAATTATTACTATTAATTACTGGTGGTAGAGCTTTGTGCAAGCTCGTCTGGGTAGGTACCACCCACTCATCAGATATTCTACCAAAACAGCAGTACTTGTTATTGTTGTGTTCCGATTTGAAGGGTGTATGAGCCAGTGTAATTACAGGCACAAGGGACATAAAATCTTAGTTCCCAAGGTTGGTGGCGCATTGGCTGTATAAGCGATGGTTGACATTTCTTACAATGCCAATGTCTTAGGGCGTTTGGTGACCACTTCCCATCAGGTAACCCATATGCTCGTCCGCCTTCCTATTCTATAAAAAAAAAAACTAGTTTTTGCTCACGACTACGTCCGCGTTTGAGAGAGGAGAGGTGTTGATGCCTTATGTCCGTGTCTGTAGCTGTCAACGTGTATGCAATATTTCATGATTAAGTTGTAGTTAAGACGTTCAAGCGTAACGAAAAAATAAATTTACTTTCGTACTAATAATATTATTTAGGATAACACTTTCTTTTACATCAGTTTCGATTCAGAATTCGATTTAAAAGACTATATATAAACAGATAAACGATAAAAAAGTGCAATTCTAGCTCGAAAAACCCTCACAGCGTACCTTTTTTACTAACTTTTATTTATTTAGCTTCAACTGTTAGTATGTGCGGAATTTAAAACTCGTGCCATTTAACCAATCGGCGTCGCTGAAATTTTTCACACATTTTTTAGTTTTGGTAACAATACAAACTAGTATAGGTACTGAATATTATTCGTCTTTGTACATGGATCACCTAAAAGTTAAGTAGATATTGCAGAAATATTGTTTCTATATTTAAATTAGAGCATTTTTTTATTATTTATAAATGTTTGTTATATAATCTGTTTTACCAAGCAAACGTACAATAGCTACCTACACCTATCTATATATTTAAAATTAATTGAAAAAAGAACTCAAACAATGGACACAAAAGTCAGTAGAATTTAATTGGTAACAAACTGAAAAGTTGAAATTCACCAAACTGATATTTATTTAACAAGCTCTTTTGAATTTTGTATACCTAATTACTTTTTATGTATAGACTCCAAGTGAGCACGTAAAGCCTTCGGTCATGTACCTGGTCTATTTTAAGGTATGTCAGATTGACACATACTTAAGGACTATAGCCGAGGTGGCCTAGTGGCCTGGTTAGAACGCGCGAATCCTAACCGATGAATGCGGGTTCGAACCCAGACAAGCGATATTGAATTTTGATTTACTTAATTTGTTTTTATAATTCATCTCGTGTTCGGCGGTGAAGAAAAACATCGTGATGAAATCTACATGTGACTAATTTCACTGAAATTCTGCCACATTTGCATCCACCAAACCGCATTGCAGTAGCGTGGTGGATTAAGCTCCAAACCTTCTTTAACTGTGCTGGTTATTCTATGTCATCATTATCAACATCATATATATTTATTATGAAATATAATATATTCTTATAAAACAAAAAATATAATTAAAGCAATAAAATCAATGTTTACCTTTAAAAAGATACAATACCAAAAATACCATTGTATTTTTCACAATATACAATCCTATTGACATCCTTGTTAAAACAGATGTCACGTTCGTCGAAATGTAAATGGAGAGAATGAGATAAATACATATTTAAAGAAATATGTGTAGTTACAAAGTCAGCCAGATACTAAACGGGAAGTAATTTAAAGCAATACCAACTTTATCAAAACGTTTTCCATCAAGTATCTTTAGAAACTAGTAACAGTCGTAAATACTTAACAATTGTATGCTCTGCACGTTATTGAAGTCGAATGAATTCTATTCCAGTTCGAAGTGTTATTTACTCTTTGTCTAACTGTTATTCTGAACTTCCATCACATGGAAATCAATACAATTTAATCTATTTGCTAATTACGTCATCGGCTTCTTCTATTGTAGCAGTAACAGCCTATTAATGTCCAACTGCTAGGCTAAGGCCTCCTCTCCCATTGGAGAGAGGAGGGGGGAGGAGAAAGTTTGGAGCTTATTCCACCACGCTGCTTCAATGCGGGTTGGTAGAATACAACACATGGGGCACAATTTCAATGAAGACAATTGCAGGTTTCCTCACGTTGTTTTTCTTCACTGTCAAGCAAGTCATGAATTACAAACACAAATTAAGCACATTAACATTCAGTGGTGCTTGCCCGGGTTTGAACCCACGATCATCGGTTAAGATTCATGCGTTCTAACGACTAGGATATTTCGGCTTCTTCTTCTATTGTATAAAGCAGTAACTATATATCTGTATATTACAGTTTTAAAACATTAAATTGACTAGGGATATTATGTAACAAACTAATTTATGCTTGACGGTTTTAGTTTGTTCCAGATACCTTATTTAGTATCTATGACCTTTCAAAGAATTAATAACTATATTTTATACATTTGTCATACTTTTTATATAAAAATGTCATATTACTCTACAATAGGCAATAACATTTTTTTTTATATGTCCGGGATGGCAAATGACTCTACTCCACCTGATGGTAAGTGGTAGTAGTGACGGCCAGTACAGTCGGGAAGAATGTTCTGTACTGTTAATATAAACAAATTAAAGTAACGGCCTATAAACGTCCCACTGCTGGACAAAGGCTCGCGTTTTGAAGATATTTTCATCACGCTTCTCTATCTATTTAGCGATCTCTTCGCTTATTTATATAAATTAACACTTAACTACAATTTTCTCATTAATATTATGTTTGCATCTTAACCTAATAATAACAACACATTAAAAATAAAATTATCAATTTTAAATACATACCCTAATCAGGGAGCTAATTTTACTAATCTATAACGATTACGATACGTTTCCGATTTAATTCCAATCCAACTTTGACTATTATATTAATTACGATTAGGATATTAATTCGGATTGGAACCGAACCGATATGACATATACCGTTTTGTCAAAACCAAACTTAATTATTAACTTTAATGTGAATAGTCGATAATTAAAATAAAAAAAAGTAAAACGGAAAAACCGCAACAATTACGCTTCGATTCAATTGCGATACAGTGGCAATGTGTTAGTAAAAATTTCCCCCTTATACATGTATTTTTTTTATTTTAACAAAATAAGCAGATTCTTCTTAGAAATCTATTTAAATACTTAATAAAATTAATTTATTTGTCTTACTTTTAGTGGTAAATAAATATTTACTTCGGCACTTACACACTTATACACATACAAGACAAAACAATTTAAATAAAACAAGAATAACCTATCATTTCAAAATTAATTAAGAACAGTAACAAATCACAAGTTTCTGTGCCTCGCGTATAATATTTCAAGATGTGTTAATTTAAATTGTATTAAAAAAGTAGGTATTAGAATTATTTTTGAAAAGTATCTCAATTAATTTTTACAGTGTTAATAAACCACAAAATTCCTATTTAATCGATAAATGCCACAAAATTGCATTTATATTGAACATTTTCAAATTTCGCGCGACGTAATAATATTGCGGCTCCAATTTATTGGTGTTCACAGAGTAAAAATCTGAAAATTTTGAATTGTTTTTTTTTTTAATTTATTTATTTTTTAACTAAAACTAAGATTATCCGACTGCTTTTTGCCTAAGATATCTCAATAACATATTTTTAGAATTTTCCTCATATAGAGTAAAATACTCTTGAAATTGTTGAGTTTATGTTATGTCTTCTCGACGAAACTCACGATCCGAACAGATGGTAAAGTCACGTTTAAGTAACTTGTTAAATGGCGATTGGCGTTCGCCAAAATCGGGTTACTTTTATAAAGTTTTATAAAATGTTTCGATTTTATATTTGTTAATTTTCAACCGATCAACCGATCGCAATGAAGATTTTTTAGCGAAAATTGTATTGAACGATAGTTTACAAACAAATTATTAATGAGTTATTGCAATACCGGGTATTAGCTATGGAGCAGCGTGGAATAAACTCCAAACCTTCTTCTACAAGAGGAGAGGTGGATGTTGTCAGCAATGATTAATTTACAGGCTATTACTTACTATAATAATAATAATAATAATGTCCTCCAGACCGATTTCGGCCACGGCGTCCAATCTCAAGAGAGATTAGCCAACTACGCAGGAGATATTATAGTGCACAAGTGTGTGTGCAAGCACAGATGCACTCTATATTCCCTAACTCCCATAAACCGACACGATCGGAAAGAGTTCAGGAGCAGGACCAACGGCTTTACGTGCTTTCCGAGGCACGGGAGTGTACACACTTTCAACTTCCAAGCTCCGGGCTGCTACTGAGAATTTTTTGACAGAAAAACCTAATAACTTTTTATCGGCCCGACCTGGGAATTAAACCCAGGACTTCCGGGTCTGCGGCCTTACATCAAGCCTGGTTTAGTGGCTGACGATGTAGTCATTTAGTTACTTACTATATACGTTCAAGAAATCAATCATTAGGTATGTTATCGAGAGTGACAAAAAACCTTTTAAATCCGATAATTTCTTCCAATTCTAACGGACTGTACTTACCAGTAAGTATAATAACTTCACTTTTTAAACAATGATCAGATTATTGACCGATTCTAGATTTAACGTGAGCATTTAACGTGATACAATTCCTAGGCAGGCTAATGAACTTGACCACAAATGTTCAAGTCCACGCTGTTCCGTTAGACAGCTCAATTCTAATTGTCTGACACATAACGAATGGCTTCAGCCTGTCCATAGCCGAGCACCGAAATTGTTTGCAAATTGATTCGTTCGTTTCGTTAATTTTTATCGTTTTAAACATAGTGCTTAATATTACAATAACAATCTGTAAGTATCTGTATTATTAAGTAATTCGAAGAGAATAATCTAGTAACGTGCCTCGGCAAACGGCATCACGCTATATACAATAATGCGCCCTCTTCGCATCGTTCGTTTCTCCCTTGTGTGTGCATGCCACGTATATTATACCCCACCCTGTTATACATTATAATAATTGTTTTTATTTTCTTTTATTATAAATTATTTCAATAGCTATAAATTTTTATGACACATATCTGCCGGCGTCCCGTGATTTCTTTTTATACAGCTCAGTGAATGGAAGATCCAATAAAGCCTAATAGATGTGGAACTCCGAGATTACGGATTGAAATATGGAAAGTACCATTTAATTTCCATGTGATTAATTTGTATTTATAATTCATGAAATAATGATTTTTTAGGATGAAATATATAGTGCGAACTATATGGTTAAACCACACCGCTTTGAAGCAGAGTGATGATATTAACTTCCAAACTTATTAAAAGGAGATAAGGTCATTACCCTACAGTGAAACATTTACAGGCAATAACTTTGCCATTATTTCATAAAGAAACCTTATAAAATGTACATGAAAATGTTTCTATAAACGCCAATTGAATTTAGTTATAATAACAATTTTTTTTATGTCTTATTGCCGCAATAGTTTACGTACTTACTTTACGGCTCTGATAATCTTGTTGAGTTTAATGCCAAGAAAACACAGGTATGCGCTCTCACGGCGAAAAAGTCAACATTTTCCCCTCTTCCCTCCCTCTGTGGTACTCCGCTGGTGATGCAAAGCAAAATCGCCATGCTGGGGATTGACGTTCGCTGCGACCTTAGTCCAAGGGATTACATCGAGGCTGTTATAAAAACAGCTTCACGGAAACTCGGAGTTCTGAACAAGGTGCGGCGCTTTTTCACGCCACAACAACTGTGCCTGCTGTACAAAACACAGGTACGGTCTTGCGTGGAATTTTGCTCGCACCTTTGGGATGGCTCCGCTAAGTACCTACTTGAGGCCTTGGACCGGTTGCAGCGACGTGCCGTACGCATTATTGGCGACGTAAAGGTCACAAACACCCTTGAACCTTTACAATTGCGTCGTGAGATAGCAGCACTGAGCGCTTTCTATCGACTGTATCACGGCGAGTGCTCTGAGGAATTATTCTCTCTAATTCCTGCTTCCCCCTTCCTTCTTAAGTCCACGCGAGCTGGTTCTCGATGTCACCGCCTAACTGTGACATCAATTCCATCGCGAACAAAGAAATTTGGCAACTCCTTTCTTTGTCGCACTTCCAAAAAATGGAATTCCTTACCAGCTCACGTGTTCCCCTCCTCTTACAACCCGGGTTCCTTCAAACGAGGCGTGAAGAGGCATCTTGCGGGCCGGCAAGGCGAAGGCGGCTAGTGCAGAACGTTTTTCCCGTCTGTACTGGCCGTCGTCGCATTTGGACTCTACTACCACTTACCATCAGGTGGAGTAGAGTCATTTGCCCTCCCGGCGAATATAAAAAAAAAAAAGTACTATTTATTAATGCGGATATCACATTTATGTATATGTTCCTTTTGATATTGTTGTAGTCATATCACAAGTTTTATAAAATTAAATATTCTTTATTCAAGTATTAATTTTTAAGATTAAATTAAATTTAAACTTACCACCGGTTCGGAATATAGATTCTATGTGACGAACCAACTGAGCAAGAAACTCAGAAGTTAATCTTTTATAGCAATCACATTGCAAAACTATGTACTGAACTGAATTAAATTTATAAATAAAATATTATATATCACGTATAACAATCAGTGAATGCTTACTTTACAAGCTTTTTATCATCTATAATCTGCATATTAATATATTTCTCGTGAATTATCGCCGCTTCTTATCGGGTCTGAGGCATTTATTTCCATCCGGTGGTAGATTTTTATCAATCAATAAGCAAGTAAGATGCTTCTATATTTAATAAAGATTTTTGACTTTGTAATACGCCATTTTTATCGATTTTTATTTTTTTAACATAATATTTTAACATAAAATTTTAGAAACACTTAGTTGGATATGAAAATATCTTAAAGAAAAATATGAGTAATAGTTTAAAAACGACATTGCTGTACTCTGATATTAGACCTATATTAATGAAATAAATTCAATTAAACGAATGGATAAGTGAACTTCCTATTGAAGATGAATGCTCTCAGACTTGGCATTGTTGTTCTTTGATACGGAACAAAAATTGTCGACCCGTGCCATTGTGAAAATAGCAAAAGCAATACGAAGAGTTTTCTAAAACTATTATTAGATTGGACTCGCGTTTCGGAGAATACCTTGTACATCATTTATCTCGAGAAAAATTATATAATAATATATCTTATTTTGTTGACGGTACAAAATGTATCATTTCTAAATTGTATTAAAATTAAATGAAATATAATTTTATTTGTTATAAACTATGTATTATACTTTCAGTACCGACGGAAAAAAAGGAGCGCGAGCAAATTAAGCTCCTTGTACCTAATATATACTAATATACCTCTTTTGATGTTCTTTTCTACTGCAAAAAACTATTGTTTTTGTATTAATTGTCATTTTTATAGAAATAATCCAACTGAAACCGAAGGGCCTTGACTTATATTGTTCACGACTATATTGTAAAGTTAACACAATGCATATATTGTTTAAAGTTATTCACTGTTCTAAATAAGAGCGCTTCTACGCAAAGCAAGTTAACGCGGCGTGAAGCTGGCTCTAAACGTGGCTGCATAACTCGTATTTTTATTCATTGTTATTATTGAGACAAAAAGGATAAAAATATGCTAACTTTTGTAATAACCACAAAAGTATAATGTCTTTTAATGTTCCACAACATTATACGATTTATAAATGTTTTTATCATTTATTTTCATAAAAATTCATTGAAGTTCAAGTTAAATGGCGGCAAGAATGCTAGCTTCATTTCTTATTTGAATCGCAATTCCGATCTTTTATGCGAAAAATGAACCAGCGCTCTGCCACAAGTTGAGGCAATAAGACGAGGTTAGTAGGAGAGACGACTATTATTCCAAGGTCAAAGCTTTCAACTACAAACGAAACAAAAACAATTTGGAATGAGAGACGATTATTATTATTATTAACAGGAAGTAACAGTGTATACCATAATTAACTTAGTCTAATAACTAGCTGAAACAAGGAACATTTCAAAAAATGTTTTTTCGCTTTAGCTTTTTATGCAGTTGTTCCGGCCTTTAACATTGTTTCCCTGATATAAGACTGGGCCAGTGTGTCAACGCTTTTAGCGTTTAACACTAGGGCCCGTTTTCGTTCCCAGGGAACCAGTGCCGATCCTTCAGGTCTCTTGCCATACAGTACAGTAACAGCCTGTTAATGTCCCACTGCTGGGCTAAGGCCTCCTCTCCCTTTTGAGGAGAAGGTTTGGAGCTTATTCCACCACGCTGCTCCAATGCGGGTTGGTAGAATACACATGTGGCAGAATTTCAATGAAATTAGACACATGCAGGTTTCCTCACGATGTTTTCCTTCACCGTTAAGCACGAGATGAATTATAAACACAAATTAAGCACATGACAATTCAGTGGTGCTTGCCCGGGTTTGAACCCACGATCATCGGTTAAGATTCACGCGTTCTTACCACTAGGCCATCTCGGCTTTTTTTGCCATCATCGGGACTAATTCAAAAGGGGCTCAATAAGAGTAGGAATGTCAATAGTGACAAGAGTAATTTTTATCTAAAATATAAAAATCTCGTGTCACGGTGTTTGTGGTCGAACTCCTCCAAAACGGCTCGACCGATTTTTATCAAATTTGTTATGTATATTTGGGAGGTATGAGAAAGAGTCGTAAAGTATATTTCATACCGCTAGGTGTTAAGGGTGATTTATATTGTATAGAGATTTATTTTTTCTAATTTTTTGTCATTTTTTTATTTTGTGTTTTGTTTAGATTTAGCGTCAAAAATACATATAACCCCAAATTTTCACCCTCCTAACCCATTATCCCATTTTGTAATCATGATTTTAGTATTTTTGTATAAACAATATCGAAATATTATAATCAGTTATAGTGAACCTCATCGAACTTTTGTCCACGTCATTCACGAGAAGCGTCGCGTCATTTTGGCATTTAAAAATTTGCAAAATATTTAACGATTTGTTTAATTGATAAGAAATACAAACTTGTTTTATGATATTGAAATACACTACTACTATCGAAAGAAAAAAATCAATGACCATTATTTATCAAGCATCAATAACAATATTTAATTTATAGTAGACTCTGTTTTAATTGTTTGAAACTTTTAAAGACATTTTTGATGTTTAATTTATTGTTAAATGGTTTAAATTACTTTGAAAATATTCAAAATAAAACCCTTTAGAAATAATATCATTATTCTGAATCAAATTTAATTATTTAATTCAATAAGTAAAACTTAATTCCATTTGAATTCTGTTAGCCGCGCCACCTTTGAACAGGCTATGTTTGTTTATATAGTTTGTGTAAAATAAATCATCTCGAGTTGTGTAAAATATTAAACTATATTTCAAAAAATATTTAGCAGTAATTCAATTTGTCTGATTTAATAGAAACTGTTAGTTGCTAATAATTGAATCGATTGAAAGGCAATAAAAAAACGCGGTTGTCTTACTAGAATTATAAAAGGATTAATCTAAATTAATATCTTAGGAGTCTCGGCGGAAAATTAAAATCTCGCGCAAGAAGAAAAATTATGGTGATGGCCAACGATATGACAGCGAAATATTATGTTCAATTCGTATGTACTATGTTTATCCCATATTCTACCGCCAAACAGCCATATTTAGTATTGTTGTGTTCCGGCTTAAAGGGCGATGGAGCCAGTGTAACTACAGGCACAAGGGAAAATTTAGTTACCAAGGGTGGTGGCGCATTCGCGATATAAGGAATGGTTAATATTTTTATAGTACCAATGTATATGGGTGGGTGGGTGACCATTTACCAATATTATAAAGAAAACAAATAACGGACCACCTTTTTCAAAAGTTCTATCTCATAATGTGGGACGAATGTACGATGAGCTCACACACAAAATCCGTAGATATAACCTAAGAAAACAATAATAAATAAACGCATGAAAAAAATCGCAGGGTGGTGCTTTATGCATATATGTATGATGACAATCAATAAGTCGCAAGGCCAAGGCAATTTTTTTTTTATATTTGCCGGGAGGCCAAATGACTCTACTCGACCTAAAGGTAAGTGATAGTAGAGTCAAAACGCGACTAATTTATTAATAAGATAATATACATAGCTTACTGTAACAAACTTGTGTTTGTACATTTTTTAACACATACTTTTAAATCACTTCGATCAAACTTTGCCAGACTTCAAAGCCGGAATTGTGCCAATAAAATCTTAGTTTCTACGTCGAGCATTCTTAGTAGAAATCTGTAGTCTGAAAATTGGTAGCGCTTACTCTCTTGTGCATCGGAAAGCACGTAAAGGGCCTGAGCCCTGCGCTTGAACTCTTTTGGAATATTTTCCGTCCCATCGGATTATTAAATCTAGGCACACAGTCCAGTCTTTGAATTAAGCTTTACATTCCAACAGCAAAAGAAAAACACGAATATTTGATTTAGCACCTTTAATTTTGAGTGACGTAACACAAATACGCAGTGATGTAGGAAGCTTTATTTCCTCACTTTATCGTTTTTAAAATCTTGCAATGAAATATGTGACGTTTTACTAACACAGTCTCAGTTGTTTCGTCCGATTTTGCGAGGTTAACTATATAAATATATGTAGCACACATATAGTATTTGACGTATCAAATATTTATTTATTTATAAAATAGGAAGGCGGACGAACATATAGGCCACCTGATGGTAAGTGGTCACTAACACCCATAGACATTGGCATTGTAAGAAATGCCAACCATCGCCTACATCGCCAATGCGCCCACCAACCTTGGGAACTAAGATGTTATGTCCCTTGTGCCTGTAATTACACTGGCTCACTCACCCTTCAAACCGGAACACAACAATATCAAGTACTGCTGTTTTGCGGTAGAATATATGGTGAGTGGGTGGTACCTACCCAGACAAGCTTGCACAAAGCTCTACCACCAGTAATATGCGTATAATTACTAGTCACTGCTCGACACTCTAACTTGTTATACTGTGCAATTTGAATGTATGGTCACCATCGAATTTCTCTATCCCACATCAATTGAATTTTTTTAATTTCTATTTTTATCTCATTTTTATGGTTTCGCGACTTTCATTGCGAATTTTAATTCTATTTTTATTATGTCTTCTGTCTACGTATATACTAAAGTATTTTAGTTTAGAAGTTTTACTATATCTCAACCTCCTATAATACAAATATGAATATATCCTAGCAAAAGATTAAATGAAATTGGTAACATTATATTTGATATTAAAAATGAATAAACAAGATTAGTAAAATTTATAATTATTCATGGGAAATATATTTTTAATATAATTATAATAACAAAATTTACGACAATCTATAATTTAACAATATAACGTTGTTTCATTTATCTATCTACAGTCCGTTACTAAAAACTTTTCAAAACTTAATTTCTCACTCAAGTCAAGAATTCGTTCTACGTAACATTAATTTAAGATAAATTTCCCGCCAAATTGACCTATCCATCAAAATTGATTACGTCACACATGCTGCAAACTTCACAACCAACCTATCAGATGAAATGTTGATGTAATATCGTCGAAAATTACGTGTGACATGGTCTTTAAAAGGTATTTATCGTGATTTAGTATATTCATTCTTGATAAATGTTTAAATGTAGGAGGTTATAAAAATACTTGCTTCTTCACGCGGGTTCACCTGCATTAAGCGTCAGACTTACGTTATATCCAGTTTCTGAAACGCTGGTCAAACCTAAATGAACTTATTTATGTTTAATCTGAATGGTCATTGCTCGAACACAGCAGATGACGTAATAGACAACCAATGAGTTACCTACCTACAAAATTTGTTACCTACAAAATCAAAATTGATATAAATTGTATAAATTTATTTAAACAAATCATCTACAAAAAAGTCTACAATAAAATATAATATTTTTTCCTCATAAATAAAACAAAGAGCATTTTATTTAAAAAAATAATTAAATAATATTATATTAGTTCGGCAGAAAAAAAATCCAAGATGGCCCAGTGGTAAGAACGCGTGAATCTTAACAGATGATCGTGGGTTCAAACCCGGGCAAGCACCACTGAATTTTCATGTGCTTAAGTTGTGATTATAATTCATCTCGCTCTTGACGGTGAGGAAACTTGCATGTGTCTAATTTCACTGAAATTCTGCCACATGTGATGCCACCAACCCGCATTGGAGCAGCGTGGTGGAATAAGCTCCAAATTTTCTCCTCAAAAAAGGGAGAGGAGGCCTTAGTCCAGCAGTGGGACATTACAGGCTGTACTATACTACTATATTAGTTCAATACATTTTCCATATATAATACTATTAATAAGAAAAAAAAATACTTTCTATAATTGATATATTTGGGGAGTTTTCTAGCAGGTTCGGGAAGACTCGATACTAATAGCAATGAAATATTTTTCAATGTCTCCTTATTTAATTTTTTTGTCTAAAAAAGCCTTTGTTACAATCAAGACAAATACAGTTTATAAGAGATTAAAATACAAAAAAAATATATAACTGTTTTTCTGATTAAATTTGCCCTCGCCCCTTTCTGGAATAGGCCCCCTCCAATTGTCTGCATTTTCTTCTGTCGTTTGCTGTTTTTATCCATAGGCTGATTAGACGGTATTTATTAATCAAATAAGAGAAAAATATATATACGTTGTATGTAATAACGTGCGAGGTTAGTACATATAGCTAATCTATGATATTCACGGTATCGCCGAGCCGAGACTACTAAGACTAGAAGTATTAAATTTTCAACAAAAGAAATTTTCATTATTATATTCTTCATATATTATCCTACATTAATGGATGAATCATTTGCGCGCATCACATATAACAAACTAAATTTTATTAATCGGCGTTTACAGCACAGAGTATTCGTAGGGATTTGTGCATATGTGACGTCATGCTATGCAAACCTTCTCCTCCCGCCGTAAGTGTCCGCCGGTGCAAGGGGGTCTCTGTACCCTGAGAACCCTTTAGAATTTGGAGGCCTGCAGAGGTGGGCCGGGCCTACCGTCGAGACCTCACGTAGTATGCGCAAGCGATCACATGGCGTCCCCCGAAAAGACGGTGTGGGTACCGCTGGTTTTTTAGTAGGTATTCCTGCACCATAAGCGTCGGCGAGCCCCACATACCCCCACTTCATGTGAGGAAAACGCGTAAATGCGTTTTTCCAGCGAAAAAAAAATGCACCGACCACATGTTATATACCGCAAACTGCAATGCTTGGTATTGTTGTGCTGTTGGCTGCTCGCACATTGATGGTTAATATTTTTTGTGCGGTGCTAATGTCTATTAGGAGTGGTGACCATTTACCATCATGTGTCTCATTTGCCAATGTGGCTATTTTTCACCAATTAAATAAATTAATTTTATATATCTTGCCCTAAAATCACGAAATACTAATTAAACCGTTTTTATTATGTACTATAAGTAAAATAATATAAAATATCTTAAATATTTCAAAGTGAAATAACATCATTACTTTAGTCTGGTAAATGGTTGTCGAAAGTTCAGACTTAAAAGGTTTTATTTTAGTACTTTTATCCAATGACATAAGATGTTACTGAACTGTCTGATATTTAATAATATATTTATAATATTAAAATACACCAGTATCGCAATCCTAACTCAGTACCTTATCATTTTGTATTTGTTTCAAGATCGATAAAAAAGTAAATAAGGTGAATTATATAATGTTTTATTTACCACGCTGATATAACGTGATTCGGTGGATATCTGTTGCCAAATTTCACCAGTCTTTTCCACCACCGTTGGACATGGTGGTAGGGGTTGTATAAGCCCGTCTGTGTGCCACTGATCACTTATTGTACTGTTAAATAGCAATGCTTAGTAATGTTGTATTCCGGTTTGAAGTGTGAGTGAGCCAGTGTAATTACGGGTACAAGAGATGTAACTTCTAAGTTACTAAAATCGGTGGTGCAATGGCGATGTAATGATTTTTTAATATTTCTTGCAGTGCCAAAGTATATGAAAGATGGTCTCTTATCATCAGGTGGCCCATTTTCCCGTCCAGCTAGGTATTACATCAATACTTGTGGTTACCGAGATTTCATCCCATAACCTTTGGTTGCGATTCTTCTTGGTGCAAAAAATGATATTATGACTTAGAATGGAATTATCTTTGCGAGGGTGACCTCAATGACCACAAAAAACTTATGATATATAATATAACATAAGTCTAAAAGAATAAATCGTTATTAATCTAATTTATAAGCATTAAAATATGGAAGATTTATAAACGTGCAAGTCTTTTTTTTTTTTATAGAATAGGAAGGTGGACGAGCATATGGGCCACCTGATGGTAAGTGGTCACCAACGCTCTTAGACATTGGCATTGTAAGAAATGTCAACCATCGCTTATAGCCAATGCGCCACCAACCTTGGGAACTAAGATTTTATGTCCCTTGTGCCTGTAATTACACTGGCTCACTCACCCTTCAAACCGGAACACAACAATATCAAGTATTGCTGTTTTGCGGTAGAATATCTGATGAGTGGGTGGTACCTACCCAGACGAGCTTGCACAAAGCCCTACCACCAGTACAATATTACTTAAGCGATGTACTAGTTTCTTTAGGATCGTGACGTAAACCTTATAACAGCCATTTAATTCTCATTAAATTGCCAAGTTACTTTATAATAATCCCTAAAAGGTCGATAAATACCCTGGCTACTAGAATTAAGCCATAGAGGATTATTGCAAGTCATAAACTCTCTTTATGAGGGTATCGTTTTATGATTATTTTCCGAGATGATAAAATATTACGGAATTTAAGAAGCTGTTATTATTAGTATTTACAACATTGTAAGTAAATACATGTGTCAAATGAAATTCTTCCACTTTGTTTCACTGATTCACTTAGGAGCAGCAATAGGCTTGAAGCCTCAAGAGGAGACGAGGCCTTAACCCAGTGGGAAATTAACGGGATCTTACATTACTTTAGTGTTATAAATTTTATTTATAACACTAAAGTATATAACAAAAACATTTTTTTCTTTTTCTTGGTTACAAAACCTATAAAATAGTACTTGTAAATTAATTTCAAAAGCGAGTCAGAATGTGTATTTAAAATAAAGTTGATATTTTAAGGATATTAATAATCGCTTAATTAATATATCATGACATATATTTTACCACCCTGCTACAGTTCAAATGAATCTAGTATAATTATTTCCATTTTCAATAAAGAAACTTTATTGAACATAGTAATAAAGACATTAATATTAACATAAATTACGCTTCAAACCGATGGCGTGTTTCACACAAAAATGAATATAAAATTTATTTCGTTGTGATAATTATGCATTATTAAAAGTTGAGTAATTTTTTGAAGTAGTTATATATTTTAAATTAATTTCCGGATCTGATGATAGTAATAATGTTTTTGACAGCTTTCGTTCACTGTGACCATTCTCAACTAGATTATTTTAACTAGATTATTTTTATGTTATAGGCACTTGTCCGCCACAAGCAAATGGGCCATCTGATGTTAAGTGATATCCACCGTTCATAGAATTTGGCTATGTAAGCAGTATTAACCATTCAGTATATCGCCAAGGCGTCACCAACCTTGGAAACGAAGATGTTATGTTCCTTGTGCCTGTAGTCACACTGACTCACTCATTCTTCAAACCGGAAAGTAACAATACTAAATATTGCTGTTTGGAGGTAGACAATCTGATGAGTGGCCTACCCAGACGGGCTTGCACAAAGCCCTACACTTAGAGATATTTGCGATGTTAATTATTGCTTCTTTTTGAGAAGAAGCTTAAAACATGCCACCACCGAGAAGATGAAATATAAACACAAATTAAACGCCTAAAAATCAGAGGTGGCCAGCCTGGGTTCGTATTAAAAATTTTCTACCATGTAATCTGGACTTAATTTAAACTAATCAGTATTAAAGTAAATATACGAAAAAAATGCTGTAAAAACAACGAAAATTAATCCTAAAAAGAAATGTATGAAATGAAAATGTTCAAAAGTAAATAAGTCCGGTCAAAATAAACAAAACATCAGTGGTCACATGCACACACGCGGGTATAGTCAATCCATTTAGTCGAATTTTTAAGCAGTCGGATAGTATGAAAATAGCTATCAAAATACTGCACCGTGAAATAGAGGAATTTTCAATCTATCGGCCTTCAATTATAACCGGGTATAGCGAGCAAAAGACGAGTCATCCCATCCTATTCTTATGCCATTTTTAGTAGAAGTACAATTTGTTGAGCAAATATTCGCACCGTTCGTGCAGTTTTTTTATAAAGATTTTTTATATGAGCTATCAATATCGAAAACGATGTCCCTATACGTTTATTCTTTAGCATTTATTTATTGGGTTAAAAATATTCGCGTTTCACGTTTATTATAATAACAAGTTCAATGTCAAACACATTTTATAACGTAACAAAATTAGTAACTGCTAATTCACTTTCATGTCAGCTCTCATTTTAAGCATTTTACTTGGATTTACTGAGAATTAATACCATAAATGAGTTATTTATTTAAATGATATATTTTTACAATACGACACATCAATATTCACTAACCGCATTGAAAAAATGAATCACGTTCGGAAATCTTATCTTAAATAAAATACTTCTAACAGACAACGACCTTTGCCAAGCATATTAAAAAGCTATTTATTTTAAGCTTTAATAATATTTTAAATACGAAAAACACAAATAAAATGTTGTTATTAATTTAATCGTAGGCTCGCTGGCTTTATCTACGTTTAATTACGCTCGGGCTCTGAGGAAAGTTTAAAGGGTAGATTATTCATAATAAATGGCTAAACGTTGAAATAATTACGCACGATACGCTGTTATATCCTTGAAATAATTTAATGGAAAATTTTATGTAAGTTTTGTATAATTCTGTAAGTACCTTCTGGCCTAAAGCTTACTTGCTAATGAGGAAGATTAGTAACTTACTTATTTTTTTTTTAATTTGAAAAGCAGAAATAGCCACCTGATGGAATGTTGGGAGAGGCCATTAAAAAAAGCCATATTATACTTTCATTGCTACATGACCCGTGTTTATAATATTGTAATTCATGAATATTCCAATTTCCCTGCCTTTATTTTAAAAAAGGTTTGATCGAAGAATTATGTAAAGTCTACGGTTCCCGTTGCCTTCCCATTCCTATCATTATATACAAACAAATCGTCTTCTCATCTTTCATATAATTTCAAACATATAACAAAATTTTCTATAAAAAAACTTTAAATAATAATTTTCATTACACAGCAAATGATGTCAATTATGACAGTAATGAAGCTGGCTTGCAAATGATTTAAAGTCGGGGAGTATAATAGCGCGCACTATATTCTAATAAATTTACTAATAAATATGAAGACTGTCTCATTGTTTTAGTAGGTAGCTTATAAGATTCAGATCTCGAGCTCATGTATTAAAGCGACGGTTTTTATTATTAAATCGGTAGTTGGACGGTCTTATAGGCCATCCGATGATAGGCAGCACCAACGCCAATATTGGAAATATTAACCATTGTTCGCACAACCAATACGCCAACCGTGAGAGGTTATATCCTTTGTGCCTGCAGTTACACTGGTTGACTCACATTTGAAAGTGCTACACGACAATACTTAGTATTGATTTTTATGTTGTTAACTTTCCAATATAAGTTCTATGATTGGCGTTGCACGAAAATTGCCTTTTTACATTGCCAATGCCACTAGCGCTGGCACACCAATTATCATGTTCACTTGTGCATTACTCCTGTTTGTGAAAATATTTTATTTTCGCAACGATCTCTTCGCTCAGATGCGCAAATTATATCTTCACGAATGTATTTAAAACGGTCTTGTGTCGTTTGACTTTTATCTTATTGAATAGTTATTTTATACTTAAAATCAAAATACATTTAAGGAGGCTCCTACGAACTGTTTTAAATCGTTATTTTACAAGAGTGTCACAAGGGAAGCCACAGACAATTCGGAATGTGGATTCTATAGAGAAATCCCGTCTGAAATTAAATTAAAATGAACACAGGTGAATGATAATTATGAATTAATTCAATTCCGGTCAGTGGCTTCTACGAACTATGTAAATTGAGTGATAAAAATATTACATACCCTAATATTAAGTATATTTACCTTTCTACTTCATGAACAAATACGACGTTATAACTCATCTATTACATGTTTAAATAAAGTCATAAATCTGACTAACCACACAAGTTAATTAAGCACCTAAAATTTTAATGAAAATTGCTGCTGTTTTCCCAAAAAAAATAACAAAGTCGCGTTATCATGAATATGAAATAGATATGGCAACAAAAGTAACATCGTATATTAACTATTTGGTATTTTAACTATTTTATTACTTATTTGGTATCAAATATAACGCCATTTAAGCGAACAATAAAATTTTACACGCGTAAATGATTTATATAAAACAATTAATACATATCATAAACAATATATACAATAGTAACTACACTAGTAATAAGCTGTGTCGTAGGTAGCTACTTAGTAGGTAGGGCGTTAGTAGTAACGCCCTCCAATTCGACAGCACATTTATTTATTATTTGTTCAATGCAAATATAAAATAAAATATAATTTAATTTAACAAAAATATAATTGTAATACTATAATATATTTTTTATAAAAAAAAGAAAAAATAAATCTGTATTAAATAAATAGATACCTAAACATAATTTATAAAGTATGTTATGTTATATTAATCGTTTAAGCAATTGCTGGGTTAAGGTGTGCTGTCCGTTTGAGAAGGTTAGGAATTAATTCTACCACTGTCCCAATGTAGATTGACACATGTGACGTTTTCCGTCGCTTTCAACACCCAAGCACGATATAAATTATTAGCTCATTTAAAGATAAGAAGAAAAATGTATTTTGGATGGGTATTGCGTAAAATCCGTTCTTAGTGAGCGTCTACGTAAGGAAAGGAGAGACGCTGGCAATTTTCAAATTAATCGAGGAGATAGCTTAGCAGATCTCGTGATGAGTGCTTTAAATATAACCACAGCGCTACATATAAGATTAAGCACAAGTTAATTCAATAATTCTTGTCTGTGTTTAAGCCCCCAATCTTCGGTTAACATTTAAGTGAGAATCACAGCGCCACTTCAACATACTAACAACCAAGCAATTATTAATTACTTAAGACTCAAAAATATCACCATAATATGCTTTTATATCAATAAAACATAATAATAATAATAATAATAATAATAATAATACCCTGGGACATTTTTCACACACGGTATCTGATCACAAATTAAGCTTGTACAGAGCTTCTACTATGGAAACCAGACATATACCACATTTACTATTTTCATTTTGTAAATACATACTTATATAGATAATTACACCCAGACTCAGGACTAACAGACATGTTCATGCACACAAATATCTGTCCTGGGTGGGAATCGAACCCATAACCTTCGGCGTGAAAGGCAAGCATCCGCCAAACCACGCCAACCGGCTCGTCAAAGACATCACGTATTAGAACTCGATATAAGCAAAGATTTCACTTTCAATATATATCATAACAGCTTACTTTGAGCGCTATTATATAAAAAAGTCATAATCATCATCATTATTCGCCTGCTCTTATCCTATTTATTTGGAATCAGCTTAAAATGTTGTAAAGTAAGCCGAGATGGCCCAGTGGTAAGAACGCGTGAATCTTGAAACCGATGATCATGGGTTCAAACCGGGGCATGCACCACTGAATTTTTATGTGCTTAATTTGTGATTGTAATTCATCTCGTGCTTGACGGTAAAGGAAAACATCGTAAAGATATGCAGGTTTCATATGTCTGATTTCACTGAAATTCTGCCACATGTGTATTCCATCAACCCGCATTGGAGCAGCGTGGTAGAATAAGCTCCAAACCCTCCTCCTCAAAAAGAGAGAGGAGGCCTTAGCCCAGCAGTGAGACATTAACAAGCTGTTACTAGTTACTGGTAAAGTAAAACAGATTGATAACTCACTGCTAGACAAAGGCCACTTCTTCTCTCGAAGAGAAGAACCCCACGCTTCAAAGAATTATGTACCGAAGTACCAAATACCAATACAGGTTGATTGAGGCTTAACATTCGATTGATGAATATGCTTAATGTTGTTCTTAGTCTTGTACTTTTGTACTTAGAATTATTTCTGGTTAGTTCAAGAAGCCGTATTCTACTCGTATCTATGAAAATCTTAGTCTCATAATATTAAAAATGAAGTATGTGTTTATGTACATATATAGAGATTAGCAGGCAAAAATAATTTAGCAAACAATAGAATTTTCCTAAACAAACGAGCTGCATAAAACTCATCAAGCTAGACAACTATTAGATGGATAAACCAGAATAATAGCCAGCTTCGCCTAATTAATTCGGTTGGCTAAAGTAAATTAGGCTAGCTGCATTTAGCCGGCTAGCTAAGCGGAATAGGATGTAATAAGATATGAAGACAAAATTATGTTTAAGATAGGATAGTAAGCGGGTTATCTTCTCAAGTTTTGAAGAAACATTTCAGAGTTTCTTAGAAAAAAAATATTACGATTTTTTTATTTTTGGTCGTTTATTTCGCGTTTATCTTTACACGCACAATATTAACCAATAAATGAATTTAAAATTTATGTTAAAATTATTATTATTTAATTTTATATATTATAAAAATGACTATACATAGCTTAAAAATAAATGAATAAATCTTTTTTATGTTAAAAATAACTGTTATTATATTTACATGACTATATAAAGAATCATAAATTTTAAGTACCATATAAGAGCTTGGATTTTGTATTCGTTGATTTTTATAAAAAGAAATATAAATTCACAATTTGATTATTACATGTATATTATTCGATTTTTGAGATAAAAACAACCATTTAATCTACACGCCGAATCGGTGGTAGCTTTATATTGAAATTAACCTTTCAAATTACCGATTCATAAGTGCTTGTAAAGGCCTTTTTTTTTTTTTTTTTTCTCGCTGGAAAAACACATTTATGTGTTTCCCCCACATGAGGTGGGGGGGTATGTGGGACTCGCCGGCGCTGAAGGCGCCGGAATACCCACTAAAAACCAGCGGTACCCACTCCATCTTGTCGGGGGACGTCACGGGATCGCTTGCGCATACTACCGTGCCGTCCCGACGGTTGGCCCGCTTCTGCGGGCCTCCAAATACTAGGGGGTACTCGGGGTACAGAAACCCCCTGGCCCCGGCGACACTCACGGCGGGAGGAGAAGATGCGCATAGCGCCGGCGTCTTCTCCCCGGTCTTCTTCGACGAAGCGGGTCAGCGGAGGCACTCTCCTCGCGCTCCCGCTCCGCGGCCTCCTTCTGCGACATGACATTTTCGCAGAAGGAGACCATCTCCATCCAGCACCTTTCGCTACCAAGCATGGCATTTATCACGCTCGGCAGCGAAAGGTCTCCGCCGATTAAAGTCGCCAGGGAAAGGCGCTGAAGCCCCCAAGCGGCACACTCCATCAGAGTGTGGCATGCCGTGTCCGTAGGCGCACCACACTCGTGGCAGGAGGGCGTTACCTCCCGCCTGACTATTCCGTGCAGGTACTTACCGAAGCACCCATGTCCAGTAAGCACCTGAGTCAGTCTGAAGGTCAGTGTGCCGCCTTTTCTCGTTACCCAGCGACTCAAGTGGGGACGGATCGCCTCCACTGTCGCCAGGCCTGCTGATGGGGACCTCAGATCCTCCTCCCACCTGCGAATCAGGGCTTGCTGGGCGAGAGTCCTGATTCGCAGCACCTCCTCCAACCCTGGACGGTCGCCACGCGACCTCACTTCCGCCCGGAACCGGTACACTTCCGCGAGCACCTCCGCCTGGAGCTCCCAAGGCGGATCGCCCGCGAGAAGTGTTGCCGCCGTCCACGACACCGTACGATATCCGCGTATCACCCTCACCGCTATGATTCTCTGCGGCCTTCGCAAGAGAACCTTGTTCCGAGCGGTGAGAGCGTCCACCCAGATGGGAGCACCGTACAGAGCCATGGACCGCACAACACCGGCGTATAATCGCCGGCATGGCGTTTCCGGCCCTCCTACATTTGGTTGGAGCCGGCTTAAGGCAGCAGCAGCGTTGATGAGCTTCGGGCCAAGTTGGACAAAATGCTGCGCGAAGCTCCATCTTTCGTCCAGGGTCAGGCCCAGATACTTCATGTGGGCCTGCACCTTAATCACCGTCCCCTGGACGGTGATAAACGCCCCTCGAGGGGGGCCTCGACGTGGACCGTGGAATAAGAGGGCCACCGTTTTTGAGATGGAGACCCTCAAGCCCAACATTCCTTTGCGGTCCACTGTGAGCGACGTACCGACTTCGGCCAGGCGAGCCGCCTCCTGATAATTCCGCCCTGTCGCCGTGATGAGAGTGTCGTCCGCATAGCACAACACCCCCATTCTGGGAAGGACGGATATCCGCAGGAGCCAGTCGAAGCCAACGTTCCACAGAATTGGGCCGAGAACTGACCCCTGTGGAACGCCACAGCCTACCCGACGCCGGACAAGACGCCCATCGTCCCCCTCCCAGAGGACTACCCGGTCCTGGAGGTATGCCCCCAACAATCTCCTGAGATAGGAAGGCACCCCGTGGTATCGGAGTGCCTCCCCAATAGTCTCGAAAGGAAGACTATTGAAGGCGTTCGCAACATCTATCGATACCGCCAGAACTACGTCCCCTCGGGCCACCGCATCCGTGGTCCGGATTTTCAGGGCGTCCAAGGCGTCGATAGTTGATCGACCCGCCCTGAACCCGTACTGAGCCTCTGACAGACCCGGCCCCACCTCGTCGAGGTGCTGAATAAGACGGGCAGCGAGAATTTTTTCGAAGAATTTGCCCGTCTCGTTCAGCAGCACAATCGGCCTGTATGCCGAGGAAGAATCTGGCGGTCGACCTTGCTTTGGCAACAAGACCAACTTTCCCTCTTTCCAAGGCTTCGGAAACTGCCCGCTGCACAGACATTGGTCGAACAGCTCCCGAAGCCTTACGCCTAGGTATTCCAGAGCGTCACATAGAACACGCCCTGGAATCCCGTCTGGGCCCGGCGCAGTGTTTTTGGCCCTCAAGCGGTCGAAGGCCACCTCCATCTCCCGCTCCGTGATCAGTGGTGGAGCCACTGTGTCGTCAATCATAGAGCGAGGGACCATCTGTGGAGGGACATGCTCACCTGGATGGGGGAAAAGTTCCCCGACCAGGCGCAGGAGGAGATCCGATGACATTGTCTCTGTCACGGGGGCACCCTGCGTGCGGAATTTTCTACGCACACCGCGGAACGGACCAGGGGTCCCGGTTCAGGCCCGCCAGTAGTTCTTCCCTAGCTTTCTCCTTGGCCTGACTTATCGCCAGCTGTAGGTCTTTTTTCAGCTGACGATAAGCGGCCAATAGCTGTCCCTCCAAGTCCGCATCAAAACCGTTGCGCCTCCTACAACGGACGTAAGCCCTTCGCGCCCGGCTGCACGTCGCCCGAAGCTCTGCTATTTCGGGCGACCACCAATACACCTGCCGGCGCGGAACTCTATGCCGGAACCTAGGCATGGCAGCATCGCAGACCTCTTTGAGGGCACTGCGCATGTGGCCCGCTAGCTCTTCTGCACTGGCGCCCTCCCACCTTCCTGTGGAACCCCATCGCTGTACGATGGCAGCCTCCCTGGCCAGCTCACGATCTAGCTGGCTAAGAGATCACCTTGGAAGCGTGGTTGGCACCCTAGAGGGTTCCACCGACCTGCGAGAGGTAGAGATCTCAAACCGGATGTACCTGTGGTCCGACAGAGTCTCCACCTCCTCCTCTACTCTCCAATTCAACACTCTGCGTGCTACAACATGGGTGGCGAAAGAGAGATCCACCACGGACCCCCCCTGTTGCCGCACGCACGTGTAAACCTGCCCCCTGTTGAGTAGGGACAGGCTGGAGAGTAGTGCCCACACCTGAATAGCCCTTCCTCGCGGATTCGTGGCAGGGTTGCCCCAGGCACGTGATTTAGCATTGAAGTCGCCCAAGACCAGTATCGGCCTCGGTGACTGCCTGGTCACCGCAGCTCTGATCGAGCCGAGATAAATCTCGAACTCCGCCAGGCCGCGGTTGGGAGAGAAGTACGTACCCACAACAACGAATTCTCTCCACCCTGCCACTACGTAACCCGAGCCCCTCTCAATGAGTGAGAGAGAACTCGTTTCACTCCGGGTAGTAACCACGTCCAAGTCTCCTAACCAGTTAGGTAGGGGAGGGACATAATATGGCTCGCAGGCCACAGCCAGGTCGATCTGCCACTCCGCCATGGACTGCAGCAGCAGGTCCTGCGCCGCGGCGCAGTGGTTGACGTTCGTCTGGAGGAACTTTATGTTTGTGCTCATGTTGACATTGAAGCTTCCTCCTCGGCCTGGCGCCGTCCGACATTGGTGGTAGTCTGGGTGCCTAAGACCACCGTACCCTTTGTGATGGGGGGGTTGCACTCCCCAGATCCCATCACGTGCCCAGAGGGCTTGCCAGCGTCTGCGCACACAGCACAGCGCAGTTTTCGGTACAGCCCGCCGACTTGTGGCCATCTACGCCACACCGGAAGCATAGACCCCCCCGTTCCGCTTTGGATGGGCAAAGCACCTTCGTGTGGCCAAGGCCCATACACTTGAAGCAGCGCAAAGGGCGCTGCTCCAATACGCATACCTTGGCCGAGCTCCACCCTACGAGGAGGCGACCGGCATCTGATGTCTTCTTCGCCGCTGTGAGAGGACAGGTGACGCGGACCATTCCCATATATCCGGGACCACGCTGCAACACTCCGCATCTGACTGAGTCAGGGGAGCAGTTCCCTGCACGAGCAACTGCAGCGACCAATTTATCTTTGGTGACGGAATCATCCAATCCCGTCACCTTAAGGTCCACTCGCTTTACAGGTCGAACGACGCTTGCGACTCCATCCAGCACAGTGCGGAGCTTCTCAGCAAGCTTATCCGCCTGCTCCGCCTGTGCTTTCGGCAGCTCGAGGAGTCTGGCTCCCGTCGCCGATCGTCGGACCCTAAGGCCGCCACAGATTCCAATATCCTGAAGCTTAACGCCCTGCTCCGCGCGCTCCAGGATGTGAGCGTATGTAACGCCCTTCTCCTGCGCATCCGGCTGCAGAGTGACCATTACTGCAGCCCTGCGAGGAGCAACCAGCCTCGGTTTGGCCACCGGCGGAGCCTTCGCCACTGTTGATGGTACTGTGGCGGACGCTGCGGCCGAGGGGGAAGCCTTTTTCTTCTTTCTCCCCTTTTTAACCACGGTGGACCATAATGTCTCCTGGGCCTCCCGTGGATGGGACTCCGACGTGGTCGGGGTGGCTGATGGGCACGTAGTCGGTGCCAGCGGGACTGACTCGACTGCAGGCACCCGTTTCGGCGCCTGTGCGGGTTTCGGTGGTAGGGTCGGATGGACCACTTGCGCGTATGTAGGTGCAGTTTTCTGCACTACAGCCTGTTTCTTGTCCGCGGCCAGAGGGGGACGGAGCACTTTCGCTGGAAGGAGACGGTCCTGAATTCCTTCCATTTGAGCTTTAATCATAAAGCCCACCGACGACATTATAGAGGCCTTAAATTCCTCCAAAGCCTGTGTGTCCCGCACAGTGCTGGTGGACGCCTCATTTGCCACTGCCACCGTGGTCCGCATTTCCGCAAACTCACGGCGGTGGGCTTTTAACTCAGTCTTGAGGCTGTCCACCTCCTTGCGCAGGCGGCCATTATCAGCGCGAAGCCTGCGCGTCTCTTCCGCCTCGGTCCTTGATGCCAGAGCATCTACGATGGACTGGAGCGAAGATGCAGATTCTTTGAGCTTCTTGATGAAGCCACCCTTCAGGTTGCTGGATTTCTGGGCAATCTCCAGAATAAGTGCTGCATTGCGACCAGCCTCCGCACGCAGCTCCTCTGCACCCAATTTTAGGGGATCCTCTCTACGGACCTCCGAGGAAGAGGATTCCTCAGAGTCAAGCGCGATCACAGCCGTCTCCTTACGGAAAGCCCGACTTCTCAAGGAGCGCTCAAACGCCTCCTCCCTAGCCTCGGCGGTCTTTGCTTTAAGCTCGGCTTTGGCGCGAGCGAGGCCAGTTCCGCGTCCCTTGGAAGTGAGCTTCCCCCGGCTAGCACTGTTACGTTTCGCCGCCGATCTGATTTCGGTCTCCGTATACGAACCGGAATCAAAAAGCGCGAGGCCCACAAGTGGGCGTTTACGCCCAACATTTGCGTCGGACGACGACAACTCCGTGTCGACGTCCATCAGAACAAAAAAAAAAAAACCAACGAACAATCAAACGAAACAAAAGAAAACAAAAATACCCTATATAAATTTAAAAAATGAAAATAATTGAACAACAAAAACAAATCAACAAACAACAGTGAAAACCAACATAACCAATCTCAAGACGAAACAACAATCCATTTGCACAGCCGAGTTCAGAATATGTCACAACAGAAACAACAAAAACCCTTAAAGAAAGCCAAAGTAGTCGTAAAAACATCCACAACGCATAGATAACGCAGCCAAAGCCACGATGTTTCGCTTCAGTTAGTATTCGTAACTTGCTTAGCAACATTCGCTCGAGATAACGAACACGTCCGCACGCTACGACGGTCAACGACGAATCAAGTGCTTGTAAAGGCCTACTTGAATAAAGAATATTTTGATTTTAACATAAATTGAAACACGCATATGATGACTCGGCTTAATAAAGTCGTTTAATTAATGCAGACAAATCCTCAGAAATAATTTGTATAATTAAAATGAAACCGGTCAAGGTAAGTTCGTGTTACTTAAATTCATAATAGTGCTTCCAGCTATATCGAGCTAATTATTACCATTTCCACGAAATTCATTATTGTTCAATATTTACGAGTGATTTAAAAACGCTCTTACGTTTTTTATAATTTATAAGTTTTTTTAACGTTTTATATATAACAAGTAAATTAAAGTATATAAATAAGATAAAAAAAAGAAAGGAGGAGGTAGCCCAGCAGTGGGACATTCACAGGCTGTTACTGCTAAATAGGATTAAATTCTTGATAGGGCTTCTGAAATTCTGTATAGAAACAACTCACTCATTATATATTACATATTTAAACAGCAATACTTAGTATTATTGTGTTTCGGTTTGACGAGTGTATGAGCTAGTGTAATTAGAGGCTAGTGTAACTGAGTGGCTAAGGTTGGTGGCGCATTGGCGATGTAAGGGACAGATAATATTTTTTAAAGTGCTAATGTTTGTAGACGATAAGTGACAATTTATCATCAGCAGGATCATTTGCCTTTATTTCTTTAGAGAACATTCGAGAGCGTTTATCGACTTAAATAAAAAATTCTGTTTTGAATTTAGAACACACCAAATTCTCTAACTAGCCAGTCTTATCCATGTGACCCTTTATTATCTGTCAGAAAAGATAAATTAAATATATATATAAATAAAAAAAGTACTACTAAATATAAAATGCATAGAGATAATTTGAAAACAATCATCTTTTCTAAAACCCAGTTAATATAAGATAAATCATATAACCAAAGAGATATTAATATGTACATATATTCTTCTATATTAAAAGTATATACTTATGCCGATATTTATTTAATTAATTTATTCTTTGCTTAGAAGCTTTTAGTGGTTGGGCGCAGGCTATATCACGAATGTTACGTAGGATAATAATATCTGACTCACAAGTTCGTTGAACTTTGACACCTACACTACAGAGCCCACAGACAAAGCTCTCATTTTGCTTATGAACACTATGTAGTTTTGTAAATTTAATGTATGTATAACTTATAAAATATTTCATTGAATTATAAGATATTTTTACATTTTTTTAAATCGAGTTGCATTAAAATCTTTTTTGCGGTAATTGGTATCGAAAAAAAATAAAAATAGTTTTTTTTTTATATTTCATCTTCGCTTAATTTTATAGTAATAGAAATTCATTAGCAGAGTAATCTATTTTCATCAATATGTTAAATAATACAACCTTTAATTTATTTTTGAAATATCTCTTCCATCGTTTTTTTTTTTCATAATTGATGCGCACTAATCGTGGTGCAACCTCTGTCGCCTAATAAGTTATTGCGGGACGAGATATTTTGCTGAACAGACCTGTTACATATTATGCATTAAATATAATAAACTAAAATAAGAATGAAAAAATAACTGGAATAGTACTATAAAATATATGTACTCGTACCACTGTTTGCAGTAATATGCCGTACAAAATTCTAACACAAACGTCAGATTTGATAAAGTCCAACAAAGTTCAACGAAGACATATATGTCAAAGCTTTTGTGATTTACGAAAAATTTTTACGAACTATTTCGACTCATATTGGACGATAGAAGGCAATGACTGGTACGCTATCAATGAAACACGTGCGTTTGTTAGATAAATTATTTTGTAATAATATGGTAATATGTTGCTTTAGTCTAATAAAAGCCTTACCTGGTACAAACACATAAGAACAGATAAGCAATCTAGAGGTGTCGCTTAGATATTCGTCTCCGAAAGTTTACATAATTTTATTATACTTGTGTTCAGACAAAACAGAAGCTCGTACAAACGTTAACATAAATGTGCAGAGCCTCATTTTATGATAACAAAATATATTTGAGATAAACATTACAGAAAGTACGTTGTTAGCCAAAACCCATTAGTTAATGCTACATATTACTTTAAGCCCATGTTTAATTATTATAGACAACAACTACCCTTAGATAATATTATAAATTCACATTTATATAATAACTATTTAGGTCCCTTCGTCCTTTTCTGTACCGCTTACAATGTGTATGCAAAAATTCATGATGACAGATTAAGTGGTTAAGACGTGAAAACGTAACAAACAAACAAATAAACAAACTCATTTTCGCATTTATAATATTAGTAAATATTATGAACGAGTTTTTTTTATACATAACGAAGTATACCTACCTCCTTTCCGCCACGCGCAGGCAAAGCCACGGGTCGAAACAAGTATTAAAAAAGCCTTTTATATCGCTTCCAAAAGTACACAACTACACGCTCTCTAATTATTAATAGCTCATACATTCACCGTCAACCAGGATTCGACAAAAAGCAATGTTGAACCGTAAAATATCTTCTGGAATCACGCCAAAATTCGCATGAATATTGTAAATTCGAACCGGCTTTGGCGCAGTCGAAAATTTATGTACCAAATCATGATAACTTAATAGTCCATCATTCTTACTCGCTGTTTTTAACAGCGGTCTGGTTTAAAAGTTGAACTTCTTTTTACAGTTTATGATTTCATAGTTTATATAATTATGGGGAGTATTTTTCATTATAGTACCGGATATAATGAACAGGAATTATAGCTTTGGGCGGTGTCAATCGAATTTAGGCATGCGATACGGGCAGTTTATATATATTACGTATCAATTTGTCATGTATTTTGGTAATTAAGTATATTTAATAAGATAATCTTTGTACTTTAATATAATGAATATATAACGTCACCAATTCAAATGATAATTTCTCAATGAATCAATCAACAGCCAATCATTGTCCACTGCTGAACATAGGCCTCTCCCAAGGTGCCCCAAAGCTCCCTGTCCTCCGCCTTCCGCATCCAGTTGGTGCCCGCCACCTTTTTAAGGTCATCGGTCCACCTGGCTGGAGGGCGCCCTACGCTGCGTTTCCCGATCCGCGGTCTCCACTCTAGGACTCGTCTGCTCTAACGGCCATCAGTCCTACGACATACGTGACCAGCCCACTGCAACTTCAGCCTGCTAATCTTGCAAGCTATGTCAGTAACTTCAGTTTTTTTCCGGATAATCTCATTTCTGATCTTATCCTTCAAAGATAATTCGAGCATAACTCGCTCCATAGCATGCTGAGCGACTTTGAATTTGTGGACTAGTCCCGCAGTTAGTGTCCACGTTATGATTTTATACATACAGAAATTATCATTTTCCCCTCGACGTATATCGGTCCCGGCATGACATGCCTATTGAACATGACCTTGGTCTTGTCCAAGTTCATACCAAGACCGACACACCGGGAAGACTCACCTAGGCTACGCAGCATTTCGGTGAGTTGTTCCAGCGACTCTGCTATGATGATGATATCGTCGGCAAATTGAAGGTGTGAGATGTACTCGCCGTTTACATTGACTCCATACCCAGTCCAATCCACCGTCATGTATTATAATTTATATTTGCAATTAACGGAGAGAAAAAAAAACACGGAAAATTACCCTTTGATTTCAAACTCCTGCATATATGATTACGAGTAAATATTTTTATTTATACCGTGTATTTAAATACGGATAAAATTTATTCTATGCCTTAACAGAGTTAGAAAATCCGATCCTTATTTGTCTAGAAAACAATAATATCAAATGACTTCAATTGTGCGAAATACTGAAGCTGGATTATCCAACATAAATATTTCACAAGGAATGCGATATTTGCTCTCACTTTACATTACACGTCTTCCAAGAAGCAAAAAAACCTGTACAAATGTTATATGTTTGAGTTGAATATGCTTTTGATTTAGTCGAAAGTAAATAATTTAATAAAAGGGCAAATCTGCATTGAGCATATCTAATATAATCCAATGGCAAGAGGCGTAAAGACAAACTTAAAATTTAAAAACTTGTATTCCAGGTGATACGGCAATAGGTGTGCTATATTTGGTTCCCCCGTCACCTTTTTACCACAGAATTGTGTGGCATCGTAAAGATCTACGCCCGTACGTAGTTGACGTATCTAAGACACGTACAAAACGATTTGCTTCCCCGTTTCTGATACGCACTGCTAAGGTCTCCTCCTCCCGACGTCCGTTTTCCCCACCACCTACAATACGAGTCAAGCGTGAATAGGCATCTTCTAGGCGAGCCCGCTCCACCTGAGACTATTTTCACGTTCCATCAGATGTGACAACAGTCAAGCGCCTATTCATTTAAAAAAAATTCACTACAAACTATTCTTTATTAATAAAGCAATTTGGAATTACAACATTATCCCACTTAACCACTTATAAATATTAAGTATATAAACATTCAAAATGTATTTTTTACGAATCTATTAAATGAATACCAAACATTATATCTTTACTAACTATATCAATGTCAATTCAAGGTCAAAGTTGTTTCCGTTAAAATCAGCCAAAGGTAATTCCAATATTAATATATGTATGTCTTTTTCTTTCAGTATTGTTTGAGCTTAGACAGAATTGTATAACAATATACAAATGTCAGTAGAGACATTTCGTAAGCACAAACACGAAACACCGCAGACATGATTGCCAAAAGTCAGAAATTGATTTGCGATATAGTCTATAATAATAATAATGTCCTCCAGACCGATTTCGGCCACGGCGGCCAATCCCAAGAGAGATTAGCCAACTACGCAGGAGATATTATAGTGCACAAGTGTGTGCGCAAACACAGGTGCACTCTCTATTCCCTAACTCTCATAATCCGATGGGACGGCAATCCGACACGACCGGAAAGAGCTCAGGTGCAGGACCAACGGCATTACGTGCTTTCCGAGGCACGGGAGTGTACACACTTCCATCTTCCAGACTCCGGGCTGCTACTGAGAATTTTCTGAAAAAAAAATCCAATAACTTTTTATTGGCCCGACCTGGGAATTGAACCCAGGACCACCGGGACTGCGGCCTTATATCAAGCCACTAGACTAACGAGGCAGTCAAGTCAATAATAACTATAGTCTATAATAACTATTACATTTAATGGCTACTTCTACCAACCCGCATTGGAACAGCGTGGTGGAATATGCTCCAAACCTTCTCCTCAAAAGGGAGAGGAGGCCCTAGCCCAGCAGTGGGACATTAACAGGCTGTTACTGTTAAATGTTACACGTATCAAAATAGCGTATCATATAGACAAATAAGGATCGGTTTTCACATTTCACGAATGAAATAAAAATAAAGAGTAACAGCAATTCTATTCCGTAAGAATTCACTCCATTACTCACCCGTGAAATGCTTACAACCGACTTATAGTAATATACAATTTTGATACGTGATGTTATAATTATTACAATGAATGGCGCATATAACTTTCTGAAATTTCACAACTAATTTCTGTGATGAGTTTCTAGATTATCCTTATAGAATAGGTCTACTATATGACTCATAAGCGGAACGTTTTTTGACGTTTTGCAATAAGTCGCTCATCGCAAAGCGTCAAGCAAGATCGGTGACATAAAAAATACATTCGTGTGAATACAGAAATTGTAGCAATTACGACGCTAAAATAAATAAAACAGATGTTTTCAATTTTCATTTTTATATTTCTACCATGTTTGAATTTTCTATATAATATCTTCCTCCATATTTGATTGCCTTTTTTTCTGTCGTTATATGACAAATACATATATATATATATATATATATATATATATATATATATATATATATATATATATATATATATATATATCATTAATATAATTAAAAAACATATTTATTAATGTGTAAACATCTTAGCGCTCTGTACACGGTAGGGGCTAACTGAGAGCTCGAGCGTCAGATGTCGTCAGCGTAAGATTTGTTATTGAAAATGCGTTAATGTGTGCGTGAGATCGGTACATGAGCTCACATGTTTACGCATCAATTTTCCTGAATACCTTGGCACTCACACCATTTTTTAATAATTGAATCCCGCACCTTAAGGTAATATCTCGATACGATAACTACGAGTTCCTGTAAATATCTCTATATTTGACAAACAAAACATTCTATTATCACGTCTACTAAAAAACAGGCAGTCACAGTGACTGCCGATAGAAGTGAAAACTTGAAACTGTTAAATATATTTGTCCAATTTCCACATCTATTGGCACTCCAAGTAATAATTGTATCCCTTTTTTATTTTAGCCTTTTATTCATCAAAATACACAGTATGTCGCAAACTCGGTACAAAATATTAATACAGCTTAAATAGAAGGGCCTAAATAGTAGGGTAAGCCTTCCTATACACAACGCCAGGAAGAGGCACTGGGGTCGAGATGGACAGGGTTACGAGGATAGCAAACAGCTACCTGCAAAAAGGCAAGGAGGCCTTGGAAGCCGCAACGACCATGAAGCGGGAGTACAAGGCCACTTGTCATGAGTGATTGCAGGGGCTGTACGAAACAGTCCTCTCCCTCTCGGACTCGAGAAATAGGCACAGGGTCAACCTGGAAAAGGAGCGCTCCCATCATGCACAAGAATTGGTGCGAGTCGAGAGGGTCCACATAGCAGACCTCCAGGAGACCAGAAGAACAGTGGTCGAACAAATAGACCTAGCCCGCAATGACATCAACGGGAGTCTGAAGGAGGCTCAGGCGGTCCGCAGCAGGCTCGGCTATGAGACCGGAGAACCCTTTAGAGCAATATACGAAGTCCGAGAGGCCCAAAAAAGGATGGAGGTCAAGATAAAGACCCCAACCACGTCCGTACTAGAAACGGACAAGGAAAAAAATAGTATATATATACCTACAAGTATTTACAAACTAAACTGAAAATCCGTTTATAAATATAATATTCACATAATAGTATATTCTGAATAAAAATGTTAAACTAAGTAAAACGTTTTAGTCTGCCTTCCGATCGGGCCAAAGTACAATTACGACTCGGAGAATAGAAAGAACTTCTTATCTTGAACTTTCTTATGCGCTTAGCATTTTTGATACTCAACCATCTAATGTCTTTATAAATTGCTTTGAAATGGTTCTCTTCACATCTTCAAGGCCGAAAGCAAGAGGCAAGATAGGATCAATCTCCTTCTAAGCGGCTTTATCGATCAACTGGCGTACCACAAGATGAAATTTTATCTCCTCTTATTTTCTCACTTCTTATTTAGAATGGGTTTTTTTATTATTTTTATGCCTACGACCAGCATATTTAAAGTAAATTGAATAATATCAATGAAGCTTAGCTGAAAAATATACGCAATCTTTCTAACACGAGTACACGATCAAGCTTATTGTCAAACAATTGTACTTGATTGTTCTTGTCTGGTTCCTAACATTAATCTAACACATTTTCCTTCTATCTGTACAAAATCTTCTAAATAAGATAGTTATTTTGCACTTGAATTTTTTTGTTTTTTTTTTTTTACAAATATCAAAAAGACTTCCAAATTCAACATTGTTTACAAGAATCTTTTTAGAAATATACTAGGAAAATTGAAGTAATAAATAAGGTTTTTATTTGCCTTCCTATTTTAAATAAAAAATAACCACTGGTGGTAGAGCTTTGTGCAAGCTCGTCTGGGTAGGTACCACCCACTCATCAGATATTCTACCGCAAAACAGCAGTACTTGGTATTGTTTTTTTCCGGTGGCACATTGGTGATGTAAGCGATGGTTAACATTTCTTACAATGCCAATGTCTATGGGCGTTGGTGACCACTTACCATCAGGTGGCCCATATGCTGGTCCGCCCTCCTATTCTATAAAAAAAAACCTTTGAAAACCGTAAGATTCACAGAATTCTAATGTAATTTCTATTATGATGTATGTTCTTTAGACAGATGTATAAATCTTTGTCTTAACAGAGTAATGACAAGCTTTACGATGTTACGAGACAGCTCATATTAAAACCTTGTACTCGTGAAAGAATAATAAGAGGAAACGAAAGACGATGAAGACAACGAAACAAAAACAACGTCTATTTCATTTTTTATGAAAACCTTAGTAGGTATAAGAATGTTAGTGAATATTGTGACAAATTCAAAGATATTCTTAAAAAAAAATAATTAAATCAACTTTTAGTTACAAATACATATAAATATTTTCATGCTCATTTTTACATTTCAAGGTTGAAATTAATTACAGCGTTTCTATTTGTAAAGTTTGATTTCTGTCACGTATCATCATCATCATCATGATCATCATCATGTGCCGTGTGGTGACGGCGACGAATATCACCACCCCATCTCATCCCGTGGGGGGCGTAGAAGTCGACCCGAGGCAATATACACCAGAAAATGGGCAGCAGCGTCTCTCTGAGTACTATGACCAACTTACTGCGATCGCCAACCCATCTGCCAAGCGTGGCGATTATGGCATATCCCCCCAATGATTCGTACAACTAAACCACGGCCCCTAGTCCCCGGCAGCCCTGTTATTCCTAGCCTTGGTAACAGCTGTGGTAACGGCGGGGCAGGGGGTGCTAAGAATCCCCGGTCACGTACTACTATAATTTAATTTATTACTTTTTCGACTTGTAATTCAATAACATGACTGGTAAAAACTTGTACTTTAGATAAATACTTTTAATCCAATTCTTAGGAGATAATCGAAAAATAGGATATATTAAAAGTCCACGCAGACACAGATACATAATATCATTATTCGGATAAAAGCGACATGTATTCATGAGAGGAAAATGTGTCAAGACGCACGTCGCCTCTTTCTCATAGTAATATCTTTATAACCGCTTGTCCTCAGAGCAACGAGTACGTTAGAAATAAAATCAATATAAATAAATACTTTCGCCATACATACTCAGTGAAATATTAATTTGCAAGGCGAAAAAAAGAAAGAAAAGTTAGGTGTGTCGTAAATAAAAATATTATAGATTAAGAAGAAGCTTATCTAATTATATAAAACATTGATGATGGTCTATCGTTTGAATATACTTCAACTCAGACCGTTTACATTTTCATATTGGCACGTTAATGTATTTTCTTATCCAGTAGTGTTCCGCCACCTTCTTCAGATCATTGATCCACCTGTTTAGAGGGTACTCTCCGCTGTGTTTACCACGGTCTCTATCGCTATACGTGACCAACCCACTGCCACTTTCGTCTGCTAATGTTGCAAGCTTATTATATCGAAGCTAATCTGAAGTCCTTCTGACTAAATTTCTACTACAGCTTCCAATCTCAGAACGGGTCAACTTTATAAGAAATATTATAGTCTCAAGAACGAACAAGGGTACTCTTACTATTTTCCTCAGACCAGAGAAAAATCAGGCGCAATAAGTACGACAGTTTAATACCAACCACCAACTGCAGGTACTGAAATTTTCTCGAAAGAAAAACTTAAATTTCTTTGATGGTCCAAGCCCGGATTTAAGCACAGGACCTCAGGACCCAAAGCGTTATAACCTAGCCACGAAATCAACGAAGCAGCTAGAAAAATCAACAAGTTCACACTAAAAACGCTTTAATCACTGACGTCTATAAGAAATACAAAATAACAGTATTTAATTAATTTAAAAAACTTAGGAAAATCACGAAAACTTCCAAGTAAATATACATTCCGCGAAAAAAGTAAATAAGCTATGTAGCATAAGTTTAATATAAGACACTCTTATAATTATTATCTCTCTATTATATAATAAATTAAAAAAATTAAGACAAAGTCTTATAAATACTATATAAATGTAGTTTCCTGCTTTTATCAAAAATACCTAGTAATTTTACTAAAATTGGGGTACTCATTATCTTAAAACCTGTCTTAAGATTCGCTTTTATATTTGCTCCCCTTTCACGTACACAAAATGTTTAACAAACAATATTAAGCAAAATAAAGGAATGAAGATAATATCTGCATTAAATATTATCCCTTTCTCTAAAGCATAATATATTTTTTTATAATATCGTTTAAAAAGTAAATGTTTATCTACGAGTCACATATACTAATATTATAATTTTTTTTTTTATAGAATAGGAAGGTGGACGAGCATATGGGCCACCTGATGGTAAGTGGTCACCAAACGCCCTTAGACATTGGCATTGTAAAAAATGTCAACCATCGCTTATAGCCAATGCGCCACCAACCTTGGGAACTAAGATTTTATGTCCCTTGTGCCTGTAATTACACTGGCTCACTCACCCTTCAAACCGGAACACAACAATATCAAGTATTGCTGTTTTGTGGTAGAATATCTGATGAGTGGGTGGTACCTACCCAGACGGGCTTGCACAAAGCCCTACCACCAGTAAAATGCGAAAGTAACTCTTTCTGTCTGTTACGCTTTCATGGCTAAGCTGCTGAATTGATTTTGATAAAATTTGTTATGTTGAAAGCTTGAACCCCATGCAAAGGCAAAACGCCAATGCCACGTTCCAAAACGCGGGCGGAACCGCATCTGAAAACTAGTCTGTAATAAATTTAATTATTTTATTAGTATTATTTTCTTATTAAGATTCGAATTAATATATTATTTATTTGTAAGCAAGAGTTACTGAGTTGCTTACCGGGTTTACGGAGAATCTACTTTTCGAACCGAGCTCGTACTTTAATTCAATCTCGTAGAATAACATTTCTAAGGTATCATACCTATCGAATCTACCTCTATTATTCTATGTATAGGCAAATAAAACGATTCAGTAACTTTTTCTCCTTCGTTCGTCAACCGATTTTCTTTTTTTTTTGTATGTTAGCTATTAAGAACCTCTAGTGTTATCAATAATAATTTTCTAAATAAAGAGTACAATAAAAAAGTTCGAAACATGAAAATCCATACCTATATATGTATATATAGTTTCTCTAATATATATATTTTTTTACTTTTCAATGACGTTTATGGTCGAGGCGGATACTAGATTGCTAAAATCTATTCATCTTTTACGGGCCAAAAATAATATAATTTTACTCTAACTGCTTCGGATAGTTGAACCTCCAATGTTAAAAGCCTTGAATCTCGAAGTCTTGGTCTGATTGTACTCTTCTTGAGTAACAGAGAGTTTTATACCATTATTATTTATGTGTGATCTGTAAAGGAATCTGTTGCGTACGTATTTAGATTTAGGAACATCGAACAAAAAATTAATTCGTGTTTGCTTGCGAGGACATCTACTGAATATATAAATAAGTAAGAAAGGACATTCAATATTGTAAAAAGTTAGTAGTAATTCAACAATTTTAATAGAAAGAATTCATCTCTTTCAATGCGACGTTCTTTTAACGTTAAGATATCGTGATCTTGAGGATTAGCGTGAGAATCATCATTTTTTAGTAAAAGTTGTTTAAGAAATTTATTTTGAATTCTTTCGATTTTATTTATATATATTTTTTTTATACCTTTAAGCAAAATATTTGAATGTGAATAATAATTATTTTTTTATTGTAGGTAATATTTTAATTAATTATACATGAAGAATAAAAATTAAATTAAATCGCTTTTTCTATTCGAAGTTTTTCTTGTGAGTGTGCTCTCTTTTATATTCAGAAAAAAGGAATAACTTTAAAAATATATTTAAATTTCTTGTTTTAACAATAATTTTGTTATCCTGTTATACGTGTTCAAAAAAACTTCTAATTCTTAATTATATTTCGCGAAATGTAATAAATAAAATACTTGATAATATTTTTAAAGACTTACCTTGAAATGAGGAAAATTCTAATGCAATTCGCTGACCAGTACCTGAAACATATTTTATTTAATAATAAGTAAATAATAAATTCATTGATATCTGTATGCGTCTATTAAACTTGGGGTTGTTAAGCATTTCGTATTCACATTATTTAGTTACAAGAACATGAAAATCATGCTTGTAACGTCAATAGTCTAAATTTAAACCGGGTGACGCGTAGCTACTTATATACTAAAACCTCCTCCGAAACGTGCTGCATATTTTAGTTTTTTTTTCAGTTAGACAGGCACAAGGGGCATAAAATCTTAGTTCCCAAGGTTGGTGGCGCATTGGCCACCTGGCGCATTGGGATGTAAGCGATGGTTAAAATTTCTTAAAATACCAATGTCTATGGGCGTTGGTGACCACTTACCATCAGGTGGTCTATATGGTCGTCCGCCTACCTATAATATAAAAAAAAAAATAAGTAGCGTTTGTCTAAGCTTGACCCAACAATCTTCGGTAAAGATTCACGTGTTTTCACTACTGGGCCATTGTAGCATATATATTAAATTTTTCATTCATTCGTGATTAAATATTTTGAGTAAATTATTGTAATTTATATTTTTCGATTACGAAATTAAGTGAAACGCTATGTTTTCATTGTAATATATCTTTGTATCTTTAATTAACTTTCTGGCAAGCAGTAACAGCTTTGTATGTATCCCAATTTCTTTTGCCAAGTAATTTATCTACATTTGTATAAATATATCGTTATTTTATGACAACACTATGTAATATATCAGTTTTGGGGATTTCCAAAATTTATAAAGGAATTCCATTGGACATACTATAGCCATAGGCGTACATACGTCTGTGTCGATCTGTTCATCTCGTTAATCTTATGGCTAACTCATAACGGTGCGGATCCCAAGATTCTAAATCCAGAAAAGGGCTGGTAAGAAATTATCTTTAGTAGCCAGATGTTTTTGTTTACCCTTTGTGTTTACGAAAACAGGAAAGCCACTATTCTCCTTGAACTATCTTCAGTCGTGTCTGATTGATACATCATCGGATTTTGAGAGTGAAGGAATAGAGAGTGCATATTTGCGCAGATACTCGAGTACTATAATCTCCTGCACAGCTGGCCAGTCTAATAGGATACTAGCCACTATTATTACTATAGTTCGTGATCAAAATCGAGATCATGACATTCTCATTAGACATAATCATCACGTTACGAGGACATCCATCATTTCATGGGATATAAAAGATAGATCTAAAAGAGAGATATGATATATCTTTTACACCACATTTATTGGCCAATAGGTATTGACTTAACATAATATGATGACATATATTTATCGTTTATTATTTGAGGGGTAAGATAATATGTGAATTACAAAGAAATCGATGAAGTAAAAATATTCTCATATAATACAAAACAATAATACTAATTATATAAACACATGCGCATAATATTAAATCGGCGTTAAATATAAGGAAATAGTCAAAGTAGAACAAACTTTGAAAAGACTTTGAAAATTCAATTAATTATTCTACGAGTGTCCTGGCAAAAATATTTATAGAAAAACGAATTCGCCCCTTCAACATTACGCATTCAACGACGCGATACGATACTTTATTACGCAAGCCCTCATTGCGCGATTTCTTTTGCGTCATGAAATAGACACAATCGAGCTATTTCGAAGAAAACATATTTGCAACTGTCAACTGATATAACACTTGAGTAATGAATCGGCGACATTGGAAAGAAAAATAGGACGCAATCTGCAGTGTCACGTTACAACAAGTCAACGAGTGATGACGTAATGGAGCGCCTGTTATGTAAGAACTTCAACTGGTAGAAAATTAAATACACTATTGACTTTTCATTACCACTTAGAGTTCATCATTTTTACAATGACTTTATATGGCGTGGTCCTACAATACACATGTCCCTAGCCAAACGTGATCACAAGGCAAGACAATGTATACTATCTTAAATTTATTGGAGAGAAGGTTAATTAAAAAGTAGAATGCATTCTAAACTCAAAATACTGAAAATAAGTTTTGCAATGTTTAAACACATTTGGCATTAAAAAAAATATATTAAATCAAAGCTACGTTAATTATACAAATAAAATAAAATATAAATGAAACAATTTTGCCAACCTAATCATGTTAACTAAAGATCTATGTTTTTATTATTATCTGGGCACAAGCCCTTAATCGTCGTCTACCAAATTCGTTTGGAGCTTTAATCACATCAGGCTATTTCCATAACCCAAAGCCAAAACGAAGATCTCAGATCGACCGGCACTATAAGCTGTGCTTATGCTATCGGTATGTCACATCAGCGTTTACGACTTTCGCACTTGCGAAATAAATCGAGATAAAATACATTCGACTTTAAATGTGTACTCGAACTGAAGTCGAGAGGTTTAATGGAATCTGGCCCAAGAGTACTCATAATTTACCCCGGTAAAGGAATAATCGGTACATTCAGCCATCTTAAGAAAATGTAGAGGACTATAACACACTTTTAAAAAAATGTGGTTTCATGGTTACGGCAGAGTATTTTCTACAACGAAATTTATTGTTATTGAAAAAAAGATATATATAATAAAAAAGACAATAAATAAAAAAGTTTCAGTTAAAAAAGTTTAATAATATAAATACATATTTTTATTGTCATAAAAATATACAGAAACGAAGAAGTATACACGCCACGAAAGGCGGAAAAAGGTATGGCGTGAAAGACCGTCATTTTGTTTGGCGTCATGGCATTCGAGTCAGTGTTACCCCAAGGCGCGCCAGTAAATATTACAAATAAAAAATAAGTTTATATCAAGGCCTCAAGCCAAAATTGCTAAGGGGATAGAACGAAAACACTCAGCACTCAGTTTTAACGTGCTTAATTTGTGTTTATAATTCATTTCGTACTCGGCGGGGAAGAAAAGCATCGTGAGGAAACTTACATAAATTTTAAAGCAGCTGATTAAACTGTTGCTCAGCAGAGGATATTTACAAGTTTATACTTATTTTGTAGCTTAACCCAAATCGACTTAAGTTGAAATTGGCAAAAAGCACAATATTACGTTACTTGACAAGTGTTGATTATTTGAATTTTGTTTGTAAAATGTCTTTTTATATTTATTTAAAAAAATGAATCTAGCTGTTTTAAAAAAAAACACCATTTTAAAATACTTTTCCGCTGTCCTTGACCCATTTATTTGCGATCGGCGCAGCGCTTAAACTGCAAGGAAAGAATTTGGTAGACGTTTACGGTCGACCTCCTGCCAGATGCCAATTCACCTTAGGAATGCTTTTGCTATTAAGGTCAGTTTCCTGATTCTATACGCTTGAAGCGCTTACTTGCTCGTTTGGATGGTTCAAATTTTCTTTTGTCACTACGATAAAAATAAATATCATATTGTTACGAAAAAACAAATAAGAGTGATATATAACAGTACAGTAACAGTAACAGCCTGTTAATATCCCACTGCTGGGCTAAGGCCTCCTCTCCCTTTTGAGAAGAAGGTTTGGAGCTTATTCCACCACGCTGCTCCAATGCGAGTTGGTAGAATACACATGTGGCATAATTTCAATGAAATTAGACACATGCAGGTTTCCTCGCGATGTTTTTCTTCACCGTCAAGCACGAGATGAATTATAAACACAAATTAAGCACATGAAAATTCAGTGGTGCTTGCCCGGGTTTGAACCCACGATCATCGGTTAAGATTCACGCGTTCTAACCACTAGGCCTAGGAGGCACTAGGAGTGATATATATTTAAACTTATATATGATTTAGTTTTTTATACTCAAAGAAGAAGATTATTTGATAGGACTCAAGAAAGGCATGGCGTGCTTTCTGAGGCACGGAAGTATATAATATCAACTACCTAACTATAGGTTGCTACTTAAATTTCTTGATAAAAAATACTCAATAACTTTATTGGCCTGACCCGGGATATGAACCCAGAATCTCTTCGTCTACACAGATAAGCAAAACCACTAAAATCATAATAGGAATTATTAGAATGAAACAACAGAATGTACCCCTATTTATCAGAAAATATGGAAACGTTACAAGTTCATTAAACCTTGCAAGCATATTCTACATACATCATTAAACATTCATTCTATTTCGTTCTGTTTGGTGGTATTGTGTAATTGATAGGTCGACTGAATGACTGAATATTTGCGTTGGATACGAGTACGTTAACAAGTATGCACGACTCTTTGCAAACATTCGCGAACGTCGTTGCACTCAATCGTACTCTTATATATATATATATTATAGGTAGACGGACAAGCATATGGGCCATCTGATGGTAAGTGATTACAAACGCCCATAGACATTGGCATTGTAAGAAATGTTAACCATCGCTTACATTGCCAATGCGCCACCAACCTTGGAACTAAGATTTTGTGTCCCTTGTGCCTGTAATTACACTGTCTCACTCACCCTTCAAACCGCAACACAACAATACCAAGTACTCATTTACATTTCATATATAGTATAATTTATTTTCCAACCTAACAAGGTCACGCAATTTATGATTTTTATAAATATCTGCTATTTATTATTAATAAACAAGATTATATACATTTATATAGATACTATGTATAGGTACACACAATTCTCAATTCGTCTTATAGAGGATACACACTAAAAGCATTTGCGTGTAGTGCAACTCATAAACGAGCATTACATCATACAAATGACGAGCCGGTTGGCGTGGTTTGTAGATACTTGCCTTTCACGACGAAGGTTGTGGGCTCGATTACCACTCCGGACAGACATTTTATGCATGAACATGTCTGGTTGTCCTGAGTCTGGATGTAATTATCTATGTAAGTATGATTTTACAAAAGAAAAATAGTATATGTAGTATATCAGTTGTCTGGTTTCCATGGTACAAGTTCTGCTTAATGTGGGATCAGATAGCCGTGTGTGAATAATGTACCAGAATATAAATAAATATGTCAAAACGTACATTGCAATGCGCACACTTATAAAGATATAACTTTAAACATTGCAGTAGTGCAGAGAGTCTGCACAACTTTTGATATAAAGTTAGGATGTTGATTGGAGCTTCCTGAGTGGTGAGACTTCCACACGGTAGTCCAATTGTCTCATATAGCCTAGCAATGGCTCATCGTCACTTGCCTAACTGATTGTGTGTAGTCGACCATCGATATAAATGTGGTTTGATGAGCATATCGTCCCATTGATTGCAGAATACGATTTTTTACACTTCGAAGCAGTGTTTTTTAAAAATTGCTGGTATAATTTTAGCTATATTCACATATGCTAAAATTCGGCCAGTTTGTTGTTGTACTCACTTTGTATCTATTTGGCTCGAATTGTATTGGCTGTAGTAAAACGTAGATTGTAGTAGTACTTGTCTTGTATCAATTTACTTACGCTCATATTGGTTAACGGCACAACACAATCAAACAAGTACACGCTTGTATTATAGCGACAGTATACAGATTCAGTGGTGATGCGAGCGCACTTCATGCCTGCATTCTAAAATTTGTTAAATAAAATCATTTGCAATTTGCCTCGTTGGTTTAGTGTATAGTAGGTTTAAATCGTAGGGCGAACCAGTAAAATTATATTAAGTTTTTACGAAAAATTCCCGGAATCTGTAAGTTGGAAGTGTGAACACTCCCGTGCATCGGAAAGCACGAAAAACCTTTTATGCTGCCCCTGAACTCTTTCCGGTCGGAAACCGGTCAGGGAGGCGTCATTGAAATCGAATAAATATAAAGCTTCCTGTAATAAAATAAAAGGACATTAATCAATAATTGCAGATAATTGAGAATATAATGGGGTTATCGTTATATGTACACGACTGTTCGTCAAAGTCTTTATCTTAAAATCTACTTGATTTTTTACTATTATCATTTTTATAGAGTTCAAGGAATAATTTAGCTAACAGCACAAATGAATAATATCCATAAATAAAAATAAACAATAATGACTCATAAACATAACCTAAAGAGGTAGAATTAAAATATATTTGAAGTCGGTACATTTTAATGAAATTACAAATCGTATCGTTCTAGACGAATTTGTTCAGCAGCAGAACACACATCAATAAACAAACATCCAAATCCAGAGCAGGCTTTAGTAGCTTCGGTATAAAATACAAAGCGAAATTTATCAATGTCAGACCAAATATTGTCAGAGTACTTCACAACGGCAGCTCACTGATTCCTAGACTGCTATTTCTATCGCTTTAAAAATATCGCTTTTAATAAAAATAAAATTTGATATCCCATTCTAGACAGGCCTGCCTGCCAAGGTTTTATCAATTATATTTTAATAAATATTTAATAATATCACGATATTGTTCACTTTAATATAGTTAAGAAAATCAAAACTCAGGATATATTATGGTTATGGTTACTAATAGATGATAAATTAAAAAACAGTTTTTTAATCTGTGCTTATTAGTACTGATTCAACTCTTTAATTAACAATGACATTTATAAAATTCATATCTGGTAGCCAGTTCATAAATGCTTGTATGTTTATTTCATTTTCTGATTAATAGTCGGAATAGTAGAGGACCATAGTGAAAAATTGAACTATGGAGCTAATAGCAGTGGAAATTTTATACACTGTTAGTGACCCGTTTCAACATAATGTACCTAAATGTATATTGTAAGTACGAACCAGTTCAGCATGTAAATGACCCAATGCTGGAATGTCTCTTTAATGAGAGGAGGGTTTTTGCGACCACCGTGCGTCTCCAATACTGGATGTTTGATATATCTGGCCTGGCCTGTCTGAGCTTGAACCCACAATGTTCAATTGATATTCACATACTCTAACCACTTTTCTGATTTCATTAAAAAATGCATTTGTTTCCCACGCATGAAGTGGGGTGCACATGGAACTCACCAACGCCGAGTGCGCCGGAATAAACCCTCTTCGAATGGTGTCGCAGGATCGCTTGCGCATATAACGTATATCCGCTGACCGTTGGCTCTGTATATTTTACGTTTCTTTTACATATATATATGAAAATAATAAGAGGACTATTGTTATTATACAGCCACGGCGGATAATCTCAAGAGAGATTAGCCAACTGCGCAAGAAATATTATACTGCACAAGTGTGTGGGCAAACACAGGTGCACCCTCTACTTCCTAACTCACATAATCCGATGGGATGTCAATCCAACACGACCGAAAAGAGTTAAGTCACAGGCTTTACGTGTTTTCTGATGCAGAAGAGTGTACACACTTCCAACTTCCAGACTCCGGGCTGCTTGAGAATTTTTGACAGCAAAACTCAATAACTTTTTTAATGGCTCGACCTGGGATTTAAACCCAGGACCTCCAGGTCTGCGGCCTTACATATAGCTACTAGTCCAATGAGGCAGTCGTAAACCTAATTGTATAGACAAAAACTATATTACCAAGATCTATTAACGTAAATACGAATAAAATAAAAATACAAAGTCATAACATAAAACGCCCCTACAGAGTCACGTAGATAAACTAATACATTAAATTCTAAATGTATACAGCCCACTTGATCTACAAATAAATTAAGTGTGTATCTAAAAATAACTCCTGCATTTCATACCAAAATCATCTCACATCTTTTTTTTGAAAGAATAACTACGTATGTAAATTTTCATTTTTAAACTAACAACGAACACCAGTTCTGTTTTTGTTCAATTTTCCCGAACGAAGAGGAAGATTAAATTTAACTCATATATTTTATAACTGAAATTTTAAACAGTGTTACATGATAATATAACTTATTGCTAAAAAAATATCATCGAATGAATTTAATAAAATGTACAGTAAATTTATTTCTGTAACCTGAACAGTACTCGTTAATCTTTTTTGTGTATTATCCAGCCTACAAATTTCGAAACTATCTATATGCACTGCTGGCTTAATTAAAATTCTTTTTTTTTTGTTTATAGAAAGTAGACGGACTGCACATGGGCCACTATCGCACATTGGCGCTGTAACAAATATTAAAAATTACCTAAATCGCCAATATGCCGCTAACCTTGGGCACTTTTGCCTATTACACTGACTCAATTGCCCGTCAAACTGGAACACAACATACTAAGTCGATATCTTTATAAATAGCGATATATTTTTAGTAACTAATGAAGATATATATTATAGAAATATAAAAAAAGCTTAATTTAAGCTTAATTACAGCACACCTCTTTTTCTAGCTCATCTCGTCCTTTAGTTCTCATTTTTTCCGAAATATTCTGTAAATTAATACAATGCGAATATAAATAACCTCGATAGCTCTTGTAATGGTCCTTACAGGGTTCAGTTGACGTCATACGGCAATCCATTGCAAAATGTCCTATCTTATAGCATGTATATATTTAGAACAATTATTATTTGTTTTGGTCTTACGAGACACGTAATATATACACACTAGCTAATAGTTCCGGATTCACACGGATAGATAAGAAGAAAAATGTATTTTGGATAGGATTTGCGTAAAATCCGTTGCTTAGTGAGCGTCTGCCTCGGAGAAGGAGTAACTGTGACAAATTTCACATCAATCAGGCGGATAATTTAGGAGATCTCGTGATGAGCGGTATTTCGCTTATATATATACACGATTTTAAACCATACAATGTTTGGGCACTTAAGTTAAATAAATTGTGTTGTGCTATTGGTTCAATAAAGTTATATAATATATAAATGTGTGTTAACTATTACTGCGTTTTTGAATACGCATCTATCAGTTCAATGTCTATGAAACCGATATCCAGTAAGTTAATATACCACTATACGGATATTTTAAAGAAACAGAGTTAGAAATTTGTTTAATCATTGTATTTCTTTATTAATAATTAATATTGGATTATATTTTTTTTTTCGAATGTAAATGAATGACCACAATTAAAATTGTTATTAATCGTGACAGTTCGTATATTTTTCGCGACTGTATAAATTTATTCTATTGTTTTCTATTTATTTTCATCAAATAATTAAAGCATTTATAATGGATTTCTTTTAAAGCCTGTTTCGGGATACTGTCAATGAAATTTATTCATATGAAACTTTATTACTTTCGAATCAGACTGATGATTTAAGCGTACTCATTATGCTAATAGTGTTATCATTTGAATACTATGAATATTATGTTTTGTCAGTTGATTTCTTGAAAATCTATAAAAGTAGCCATTATATAGCAAAATGAAACGTGGAATTAGTGGAAGCTATAAACGGCGCACATTGTTCGATTAAGTAGAATACTTAGTAACTACCGAGTTTCTTGCTCGTCTGGGTTGGTACAACCACTCATGAGATATTCTGCCACAAAACAGTATTTATATTTCATATTGTTGTGTTCCGGTTTAAAGGATGAGTGAGCCAGTGTAACTTCAGGCACAAGGGACATAACATCTTGGTTCCCAAGGTTGATGGCGCGTTAGCGATGTGTAATATTTCTTACAATGCCAATATATTTGGGTAGTGGTAACCATTTATCATCAGGTGGCCCATTTGCTCGTCCAATTTTTTTAAATTCTTTGTAAAATCCATATTCCAAACTGGTGATAGCGCTTAACGATTCAGAAGTACTTGTAAAAGTCTATTTGCGAAAAATATTTTGATTTGATTGAAATGGAAAATATCTTACATTATATTGCTTTGAAAGGGACTTTCAAAAGTTATCGAACCGATATATGAACCGTTTATAAAACTACCCCAGCAACAAAACATAAGAAAGGGAGCACGCCCTTTCTTAACTATATTGCATTTTTAATATAACTATTTGTATAAGCACTATTTTAAATGTTCAAAGATTGCCTTTGTTGATGTACCACTGTTACTTTGGAAGCTTTATTGTTGAAATCATTTCTTCCCAGCTACGGAAATGGCTTTAATCCCAGTGCTACGTATTGCCATTTTTATTAAGTAATTCCTTATTTCTTTTGTTATGACTTTCGCTCTTATAACCTTGTTAGAACACAGTTATTTAAACAAGAGTAACCCAATAATAACAAAATATTCATATGTACATTTATAGTTGTATGTATTACCTTTTTGTTGCCTATAAGTAAATATTGTAAAGGAAATTTAAACGACCTTTTATATCCCTTGAGTCAAAACTCATTTCCTCTTGATATCCTTCGATTCAAACACTTTCAAACGTTTCTAGTTTATCAAACCTCATGACATCTCATTATTCAAGTGTAGCTCTGACAGTGAAAAATACATTTTCGATCTATCATACTACTCAGATATTTATGATGATGATAACATTAATATTGGAGTTAAGTAATGCAACAACATTTGTTTAAACTGTTCCTGGAATAAGCATTCATCGATTTTTATGTGAAATTTCTGCCCGCTATGCCCGCGTGTGAGTTTAAGGAGGGAGGGAAATTTTGCATATATACAAAATTTCATGTTAATCGGTTGAGTAGTTAAGGCGTGAAAGCGTCACAAGCAAACCTACTTACTCATTTTAATTTTAATATTAGTTAGAGTTTAGCATATTTAAAATGTTTTGTCTGAAGTAACCGCAGTAGCAACATGTACCGACTTGTATCCCGAGTGGGTAGACTTCTATACTCTAAAGACAATAATTTATATCATACTACATAAATTGTTTCTCATAACCGGATAGAAATACGATCAAATTTCAAAATAGTTTTTAAATAGTATTGCAACCATGCAATTAATTATTATTATACATATATAATATTTTTAAGACAGAAGTGACATATCAATAAAAAATAAATAATTAATCACAAAATTACGAATTTAACGACATTTTATCAATACACGAAACGCACAATTTAAATTAGCTAATTATGCGATAAAAATCATTTATAGATCATATCCATATTTCACACTGACAGATAACAATTACCCGCCTAAAAGAGCAATAAAAAACAAAAGAAGACCGTGACAATTACGATGTGTATGCAAACAGTGTTGTTGTCCACAGATATTTGCTAATAATATATATTTTAAAAAGAGAACATCAGTGTATTTAAAATCGATAAGCTGTGGAAATTATTATTGGAATTATTAACGCCAAAAAGATCAACTTATTAAGTTATTAGTTAGAAAACGAAAAAAAGTTTTAATAGGAGTTATATCTTCCAACGCAATCACAAACACATTTATGTTGTGAAAATTTGAGAAAAAGTTTGATCTTATATATTTGTATATTTTCAACATCGAGTATCATCATCATCATTATTATAACCAGCAGCTGATTTCTAAACGATAGAAATAGAATACAGGATTAGAAATGAAAGGAACGATTTTAAATCGACATTACAATGAAATGCATTGAAGCCTCGATCCTTTATTCATCCCTTTTCAGTCCCTCCTATTCACTATTCAAGTGAACCGATATCGCCTTCAGATTTTATTTGGCTTTGAGGAACTTCTATTAGTCTGGGTTAAATAGATTTATGAATTACTTAAAAATTTTTTTTACATATTTTCTAGGATGGAAAATTCGTAATTCCATTCAGTAAAATCCAACCAAATTGTCTAAAGCTTTTTTTTTTATAATATATGCATGTGGACGGGCAAATGCTACTGCGGATAGTAAGTGGTCACTAGCGCTCATAGAAATTGATAGAAACATTAACTATTCCTTACATAGCTAATGCGTGACAACCTTGTAAACTAAGATGTTATATCCCTTGTGCCTGAAGTTACACTGGTGTACTCAAGCTTGAAACTGGAACACAACTAACAGTAAATATTACTGTTTGGCGAGAGAATATATAAATAGTGGGTGTATATATCCAAACGGGCTTACACAAAGTTATTTTTCAATTACGTATATTACAGCCGATAGATGGCGCTAATTAAATATGTCACGTTTCTGAATCGCGCAGGCTTCATAATTTACTGGGTATATTATTTGGAACAAAATTAATGTTTAGGGAGCAAATTAATTAAAATGATACGAACGGTAGAAAAAACATCCATTCTTTATTTAATTACTTGATCCCCCTGATAATACTTAAGAGGGGAACAGCTATTTATAATGTATATGTTTTTTGATGTGAAACATCTATCAGCGCTATCTTAGGTTAAAGTGTAAAACCGACTGGTATACCGTGACGGTAAACGGTGACGTTCTTTTATACCGTCATGCTCCTCTCTGCTGCCACTATACTATATACTTCGTAGTTAAATCACTACATGTTATAAAATAATAGTATCCCGCCGCGTACAGGCAGACGTCTGTATGTACGCGATAAACTCAAAAACTACCGAACGGTTTTTAATACAGTTTTTACCAATAGATGCAGTAATTCATGAGGAAGGTTTGGATGTTTGATTGATAATGTATTAAAGCTTTCGGAAAATTGGCTAAAATAAGGCTATATTTATTTAGGAAAGTTTACAATCCCATTTATTCTACTATAATTTTATATAGATTGGATTTTAAACTTAATTCTCAAATAACCACACCACTTTAGTCATAGTAAAGTATAAAAACCAAGAAACATTCAACAATAACATCAAAATGTATACAAAAAAAAACATATATTTTGTTTTAATATGTCGTTAAAATAATAAAATATTATGAAACATGACGTCATACAAGATACAGGTATTAATGATAAACGAGGCAGGTGACCTTTCCTGTCTCGCTAAAAAGAAAAATAAAACCTCATCTAAATATTTATATTAGCTTTGATATTATATTTTAATAATATTTGTATAATCTGAAATAAATATTCACTGTCTTCTTTTGTTTATTCACTAAGTCTCCGTCGTAATAATTATTAGATATAAGATTACATAAATAATATAAGACATTTATTAGGTATTGTTTTTTTTTTTGTAAGTTATGAGTAAAACTATGTTTTGCAATAAAAATACTCTTTATTTGCTTAAACATAGAATACAGACAAGGAAGATTAATTTATAAGAGGTATAGGATTTTACTATAGTATAGCCCTTGTGATATATACAGGTAATATGAATAAGTTTTCATATCGTATACTAGCTAGTATACCGGGGTATCTACCCGGATAGGATAGCTACCCGTTTCGGCTTCGCACGGATATAATTAGACCAATAAAAAGTTTTTGGGGTTGTTCTGTCAACAATATCTCAGTATCAGTCTGGATGGGATCCACATGCAAGTTAATTCCTCGAGATTTTTTTCAGAAAACCATTAAATATAACAAATAAAATTACACAATTGTGACGATAATAAATAATATACGTGTATATCCTAGAATATCTTTAGTTTATTATTTCAAAAGTAATAAACTAAAGACTATTATACACATATATACAGTAACAGTACAGTAACAGCCTGTTAATGTCCCACTGCTGGGCTAAGGCCTCCTCTATATTTTGAGGAGAAGGTTTAGAGCTTATTCCACCACACTGCTCCAATGCAGGTTTTTAAAATACAAATGTGGCATTATTAAAAAAAATATAATTGTGGCATGTGAAATTAGACACATGCAGGTTTCGTCACGATGTTTTCCTTCACCGTCAAGCACGAGATGAATTATAAACACAAATTAAACACATGAATATTTAGTTGTGGTTGCCCGGGCTTGAGCCCACGATCGGTTAAGATTCACGCGTTCTAACCACTATGCCATCTCGGCTTACACATATATGCTCTACGTTATACAAGTTACATTTCAATAAGGACACGTTCGAATAGTAGAAATCAACTCCAAGTTTGAACCTGAGTCAGCTTAACTTAGTTACATTCTTGCTCCAGTCAAACGTTGCACTGAGTGTGGTAAAACTTCGAAGTAGGTCGATTAGGAAATCCAACTTAGCTTTGCTGTTTGTATAAACATATTATATACACACAAATAAGGAAAAAAGTGGAAACAGATGCAATTAATGTGAGTTGTTATAAGGGATCGTTGGTATTGAAAACTCATCATCATCTGCGTCGGCTTCTTGGAAATAATATAAGCATTAACTTATTTTATGTGAGAAGAGTGGAAGATAAAAAATAATTATTTACAGTAAAAAAATTACTTGAAACATATGTTTTACATTGCTTTTTGTATTTATAAATTGAGTCACTTGAAAATATTAAAAAACTAACCCACTGGAAATATATATGAATATTAGAAAGCAATAAAAATGCTCCAAAACTAATAATATCCTGATAAGGGACTTGAATTTACCAAAATGAGCTAAGACTCTCAAAGTTATTCTACAAAATTAAGTCCTATTCAAGCCTAATTAAGCTATTCGGTAAGAACAAACTTGAAACTCACCGCAGAACTCGCTCGTGAAATGATGTGATATGCAATATTGACCAAACTATTTATAACAGCTCAAGAATACACGCATCAAAATAGTATATCACCATAAATCGTTTTTCACTATTTTTCGCATGAGTTATTAAGTGAGTGCTTAGAGAAAAGCACTGCAATATCTAGCCAACTATGCATATTATAGTGCACAAGAGTATGTGCTAACACAAGTGCAGTTTTTATTCCTTCAAGCGGACCGTTAAGAATTCAGGCGTAGGACAAACTTTGCGTGATTTCTAAGGTCGAAATATATTTTTTTTATGTTAGTGGGGGCAAACGTGCAGGAGGCTCACCTGATGGAATGTGACTACCACCGCCTATGGACACCTGCAACACCCGAGGTCTTGCAAGAGCGTTGCCGGCAATTATAAGCACTGCCAGTCACCAAACTCCAGGTTATTCCTTCGGCCTTGTAATCTATGGCAATGAAATCTTCTACATTTTATTGTTATGAGATGTAAACGGACATAAGGAAACACAGTAATAATAGTTCTTCACAGTTCCCACTGTGAGATAATACTTGGTAATAAAATTTATTCACAGACATTATTTCAACTTTTCATCATAAAAGGTTACGTTTATAGACCACTCTTTGTCCGAAAATTGGATCACGAATCGGTCAAACTCAGTTAGATTCTGCGATGATTATATTGTAGCTACTAAGTAGGTCATTTTGTGTAACTTGAATCCTGAAAAAGCTGGTTGTTTTATAAATGTTTTAGGAAATATCTGGGCTAACAAAACTGGGTCCGCTTTGCTTATGATACGAAATCATTCACATTGTATTATCAATCATGACCTTATCAATTCATTTTTAAATAAGTTAGTAAGTGAGTGTGACGACCAGTGATGATATCTTAACACATTTTGGGCACGATGACCATTCTCAACGAAGAATAAAATGGTATATTATTGTACTTAATTATGTGCGCAAATACAGTGATTCCTATAGTCGAATACAACCGCAAGCAGACCCAAGAGACACGTGCTCTCCGAAACACAGGAGTGCCGAATTTCAACTTCAGGCTGGTGAGAATTTCATAAAAACACCCTAATATATTTTTAATGACACGTGGTTTGAACCCAGGACTTCATGATTTGCGGTTTTATAATCTAACCACTAAAGCAACAAATGTAATACAGGCACAAAGGCCGTAACTATAAACCTTACAATAACGATTATGTCCAAACCTGTGCCAATCGATTCCTTTGTCCGTTTCATTTACAGAATTGTACTAAAGTTAAGGAAGGATATTTTTTGAATGACCCTTTTAGTATATTACCAATAACACTATTTTCATCAGTAACCTTTACTTTGTAATAATAGTTCTTTTTTTAAATATTTAACCAACTTCAAAAATAATAGATTATGCATAAATAAAGGAATAATAATTGATTAATGTGTACTGTTGGAAGGTTAAAACTTTACTGCAAGGCTTTATAAAGTCGGTCCGAACTCAATTTTTAAATTTTGAACTTATAACCTTAACATTGCCTAATAGCATATATTCCGTTAAACTATTAATGACTTAAACAATTTCCTATAAACGGAATGAATACCCGTATTCATGTATTGATTGTTAAACGAACTATATATAAGTAACTAAATTTAAAAAAAAAGGATTTTTTATAATAATAATTAAAAAACAATATGATAATATTAATACAGTTCATACTACACTATATTGTATATGAAAACAAGCACAGCTGCGATTTCATTTGTTATTAATCTCGTGATTGGCGCTTAGAAAAAACATCTTGAGGAAACATGCGTTGAATCAAATTCTGACACACGTGAACCCTTATCTTAGATCTATATCTAGTATTGAAACAGCGTAAATAAACTCCTAAACTTTATTTAATGGGTAAAAAAAGTTATTACATCACATGGGACATTTACTTTACATAGTTAAAGCGTTAGTCATTATCGCCAATTAGATTCCGTTGTATGAAATTGATACTAATGACTATAATAGTGAACTTGGTTAATCTCGTTTCCATTACTCTGAATAGTCAGATCGACGTGAAATTGAACGGACGGGACAACGTAGTCTAAATAGAACACCGAAAGATAACCTATTCAGTACAATTGATTCAGTATTTGGGTCGTCGATGGAAGTCATCTTAAAATAACTTTACTATCTACACTTAAAGTATTATTTAATTAGACAATAATCAATACACAGACATTTACATAACTATAAATAAAAAATAGAATCTATAAATATATATAAACTTAATTGGCTTTTGACTGACCAGTTGAAGTTACACCTACGAGTTAATAAATGACAGAAATCAAAATCATTATTTATGAGAAATTTAATTAACTAGCAAAAAAAATTGGTAGTAGAGCTTTTTCAGATCGTCTATTTGGGTACCACCCATACACGTACTATTTTACTTAATGTCTTCTTTGTATGATTTCTATTTAGCGGTAGAATGTGTAATAATATGGGTGGTGCCTACCCAAACAAACTTGCACAAAGCCCTACCACCAAGTTAATTATTATGTCCCCCAAGTGGTGCCACTATGAGCAACTAGCTATCTATGTATTAAAAAAATGCCTAATTTATTATCATTAATCCCGTCTCGAATATCTTTCGAGATATCAACTTCTTAAATAATCATAAAAAACGTTAAAGCCGTAAAAGACGGTATGAAAAATTAAAGCTAAGGTCGATTTAAATGCTTAAAAGTTGAAGGTGATATAAGAAAATTTCGCGGTAACGAGCTGTAGAAAATTTATTTACTGAGTGCTTTAAAATGACCCGTAAAAGAGCCTTTGGATTAAGAACTCAATGAAATTAAAAAGAAATAACAAACAACGCGAACGAAAATTTTTAAAATATTTTCAAAGTTAGTGAAATATAAAAGCCTTGGCTTAAAAAGAATAAAATATGATCGATATATTTTGTGATAAAATCGTTCAAGTGACAATTATATAATACAAGCTACCTGTCCAGGCTACGCACACATACGACAGCATAATAGTCTATACAGAACATTGATTTTTTATAGAATAGGAAGGCGGACGAGCATATGGGCCACCAACGCCCTTAGACATTGACTTTGAATGTCCACCATCGCTTACACAACCAATGCTCCACCAACCTTGGGAACTAAGATTTTATGTCCCTTGTGCCTGTAATTACGCTGGCTCACTCACCCTTCAAACCGGAACCCAACAATATCAAGTACTACTGTTTTGCAGTAGAATATCTGATATTTAATAGATATGATATAGATAAGTTTAGGAATTGATATTGAAGGAGAAGCATACAAAGGAAAAATAAGGTTTCTTTTTTTGGGTCTGCAACCTTCTCAGACAAAGAGCAAAGAACGAAGTTTCATTACAATTGGATAAATTATTTAAAAATATAATAATATTATTTTTTATTTTTATAAATATACCACACCTGTCCAATGCCCTTCTCTTCTGTAGAGGGAAGAATAGAATTCCCCGAATTTAAGGGGGATGGTTTCAGGTACACTATGTCTCATTCTGTACCCGTGACGTATTTATATTAATGCTTTCATAATGATCAGTAAAATATATAGTATATAGAATAGTTAAGACGTGAAAGCGTAACAAACCAACAAACTCACGATTAAATTTATAATATAAATAAGAATTGCAAAATGACAATAATATCGACAAATATACATTAAGCCTAAAAGCACGTTTTAATACGGTCTATGTATGTATATAATCTTCATGGAATTAGTTAATTTGTAAGCACAAGTAAAGTTAAGTACGAATTTAGCGAGCACATGGGATTCCGTAATATTATAAGCCTTATACTAAATAACAATTTGCTTTACTTATATTATATAAAATAAATAAATGGATGAGCCACCTGGTTGTAAGCGGTATCCAGCGTTCACTGACATTGACGCTGTAAGAATATTAACCATCTCTTACATTGCCACCGCCACCAATTTAGTAAAATAAGACATTACATCCATTGTGTCTGTTACACTGGCCTACTCAACATTTAAACCAGAACACAATATTACTTAGTATTACTGTTTGGCAGTGGAATACCTAATGAGTGGATTGCGCCTATCCAAACGGACTTGCACAAAGCCCTACCACTAAGTATATATATTTAATTTATATTTGAAAATATAAAAAATTGAGACAAATGGCTTTGCTTTCTAATGGCACTTAATATTTATTATATTGCTTTGTTTTAACTCATTATGAGAATAACTAATTAAAAATATTACGAATTTATTGTTTCCCCTTAATTCTGTATTTTATGATTGTAATTAGTTATAAGCTTTTCTGATCATTGAGTGAATAAGAGTTTTAATCACATCTTTTGCTTCATTATATTTCTATCTATTTTTTTTTTCTTTCAAGATATTATGGAACCGTAAACTAAGCTAGAAAATATATAATAAATTCGTTTATATTTCCGACACAATTTCATCATAACATTTACGTCAAAAGATAAAATTTTCTTTTTTTCAATAAAGCAATTATATTTAAGCTTCTTATTTTACAGGTTGGTTTTAAAACGATAATGAACGTGGGATGTTGTAAATAAAAAGTAATACCGTACTTTTTATTTACTAATAACGAACTTCAACGCATAATTGAGTTACATTCACGTTAAAAATATTGGTAGCGGGCCTCTTAAGATTTCCTTGCAACTTCTTAATTAAATACCTGCTCTAAACTTTTAAGTTTCTTAACAGAATATTCAAGTTTCGAACTTCATAAGTATATCTTCTGGTCTGGAAGACCAAATTACTAGTAAAGTTTTATACTTTTAACATCATCTATATATCGATATATAGGCAAAGACAAAACAGTTCTGTACCTTTTTCCTTTTTTTTTGGTTTATTAGTGTTACCAGTAAAAAAATATTTAGGAATAAGAGTAGAAAATAAATGATCGGATCCTGTAAATAAAATAGTAACATTAATTATCTCATCGGTTGGTGATTTACATTTCTAAAAATTTTTAGCCAATAAGGAAAACATATCGTATTGGTACTACGAATGTTTTGATTTCTCCCAAATATTATCGATAGCAGTCACGTCCGAATATGAGAGTTAGTAGGCTATTTTATCTCCTACTGTAATATTTTTCTTGTTGATGAAATCACAAAAGATTCAATGGAAACACAATGAATTGAATTATAGGACTAATATAATGACGAAATATATATTATATTATAAGGTCTTTGAGATATACAATTTTTCAACAAAGTTGAAATGGCTGTGTAACAAATTAACCAACGACCGACGTTCGCCACATAACAAGATGAACAATTTTCTCTCCGACTATGTTGACATAATTGGATGATCTTAAACTTTAGTTTCAAAACCAATTATTTACGCCACATCATGCACAAGTATGAAATTACTAAGAGTACGAAAACTAAATCGAATGAGAATCGAGAACTCGACTACATAATCTTAAGTAATTAATTATTAAGTCTACTAGTTATTGAAATTAGATGTCTCAGGCAGCAGGCAGTTTGATACTGTCTATCCTAATATTGCCGCCCACATATTCACTTACAATAATTTGAAATCGCAATATGGCTATTTACGGGCTTTTATATTTTTGGATAACGTGTGTGGGCTCACAAATTGCGTGACTATTAAAAAAATATATCAAATTTTACTATCTCATATTCAAGCCTACTTGCTCTTATAAGGAATTTCGATTTTTTCCGATTTTTGCTGCCGACAGACCGAAAGCATTGGATAGAAGATCTCAATCAATCAATCTCAAGGGATATTTGCCAAGCACAAGGAGATATTATAGTGCACAAGTGTGTACACAAATACAGGTGTACTCTTTATTCTCTAATTCTCATAATCCGATGGGACGGCAATCCGACACGACCAGAAAGGGTTCACCAACCAGCGCATAACCAACCGCTTTACGTGCTTTCTGAGGCACGGGTCACACACTTCCTACTTCCAGACTCCGGGCTGCTACTGAGAATTTTCTAACAGAAAAACCCAAACTTTTTATTGGCCTGACCTGGGAATTAAGCCCAGGACCTCCGGAATTGCGGAGTTACATCTAGCCACTAGACTAACGAGGCAGTCGTTATATACACTGTTGTTGAGTAATGATAATCTTTATGGTAACAAATTTTCCGAAATTGAGTCATTTACGTGTCAGTACCAATTATATTGCTTCATTAATTACTTTCAGTAAGTGTTTTTGTCCAAAAGCTCGTCTGTACAATACAAACTAATAATAATTTTTACCGCCAAATATAAATACTTTTTTATTACTATGTTCTACTTTGACGAGTAAGTGAGCTGACACAAGAAATCTTAAATAACATCTTAGATGGCTGGATAATACAAATCTAGTCCACGATAATGACGTCATCCTTACATATGAGCGTGAGCACAGCGCTCGGGTACAATAATCTTTAATAATAATTGAATAACTTTTCAGTAAGACGCCATAGACTAATACAAGAACTTTTTTATAGTATAGGTTGGCGAGCATATGGACCACCTGATGGTAAGTGGTCCCCAACGCCCATAGACATTGATATTGTAAGAAATGTTTGTAAATGAACCATCACTTAAATCACCAATACGCCACCAACCTAGGGACCTAAGATGTTATGTCCCTTGGCTCATTCACCCTTCTAACCGGAACTCAACAATACCGAATACTGCAGTTTTGCGACTTACTTGACACGGTTGTAATATATAACAAGTAATACGATAATGAGGTCATGATTACTAAAGTGGTTATTTTAAATAGTTTCAACGACACATTTTTTATAAAAATTTAATGGTGTTTCTTGAAAAATTCGGTGTAATAATAATGTATCCTTAAGATTTAATAAGTACAACACATTGTACGCACGTGTGTGTATACGTGTGGACATGTGTGTGTGTATGTGAGTTTGTGAGCGTATACATGTGTGAGTATATGAGTGTATGTTTAATTACGAACATACATATAAATACGTTCTTAGATGTTATGTTCGTTTCATATAATATCTTGAGGAATATTTATGATATCGACTAATAACTAATTCCATTCGTTGTGACGCATAATAAAGACCTAATTAGTAATAACGTCTCATTGAAATTATTTTAGCGAATTTCATTTTATAGTTAAACCCTGTCTTTTTATTTAAATGGAAATTTTAATACACTTCAATTAATTTATTTGAAAATACAACTTAAATTCAATCTAAAAACCATTACTAAAGCTACAGCGGTTAAATTATTTTACATGTTGGTCGACATATAAAAAGAACTAAAATTCACAACCAGTTTATACTAGATGGAACCGGATAAATCCTTTAGGGTAGACGCGACCGAATACAGCTTTATCAATAATTCCTTTACTCTGGATATTATTGGATACGAAATTCTGATACTTCTATATTTTAATAATGTTTTTGAATTAAGAAAGCTTAGACCAAGAAGGTTGTGCAGGTCCGAGTCGATAAAGTATGTTATGAATAGATAATGACTACTTAAATCGTTTAATAATAACCCTTTGTTTTTTACTGTTTCTACGATTGGCTTCATTATTATAAAGGGTAATGGAATAAGTGTGACTATTATCGACACACATGAGAACTCAAGTCCATGATCTTCGGTGAAAATTGACATAATATGTATCCAGACGTCTTGATTCAAAAATGCCTTTAGACAAGCAAGGTAACTTTAAATATAGGCATATTTACAGTTACTGTAACAGTTAAGTTACATGGCTGCTGAGCTGAATTCTTCTCCTCTTGGAGCGGCGTTCAGTGAGAATTCCTGGATAGAAATTTTGATTTTCCTAAGTTTAAAATCGTAACCGCTGGTTAAGATACACTAACAACACTAACTTATAAACAATATTCAATGAATATATGTAAGAATATTACATATTACACTATATAGTACACTATATACCTTTGGTATTAATGTAAAAACAGATAGAACTACGTCCGTTGTTCCGGCAATTTATCAGACAATAGCTTCAAACAAGAGAGGCTTTAAATTGTAGAAGCCTCGAGGCTTGAGTGGCGACTCACAACGTAGGCTCGTCTCTGACCCCGCTTTGTTTTCTAATCCTAGTATAACTGTAGTTGGAACAGAGAGGAAATTATTAAAAGTTTTACGTAAAACACTGACAGTTTGAAGTCCATTTGTCCAGTCCCATGTTCAGTGGTTTGTGTGTTATGTAATTAAAATCTACATGAACAGCCTATGAATGTCCCACTGCTGGGCTAAGGATTCCTCTTCCTATTTGAGGAGAAGGTATGAGCTTATTCCACCACTCTGCTCCAATGCGGCTTGGTGGAATACACATGTAGCAGAATATCAGTGAAATTAGACACATGCAGGTTTCATCAATTAAAATCGGATTACTCTAAATTGTTAAAACCAATTAAATTGTTTCTTATTTATGTAAGAAAGGTAAACTACTGATTCATCTGTTACCTGTAGACTGACACTGCAAAAATGTTACACAAATACACCATCAATTATGGAAACTTAGATGTCATATTTTGCATTATTATTTTATTTTATATATTATATATTTATTAAATAAACATATAGCTTAAAATATATCAAAAATCATATTTATTTTTAAAAATGTAATGAAAAAACTGGCTCCTAAATAGTAAGTTACGTTCGTGTTTAGCAACACCGTATGAAGGCCATTCTTAAAGGTAACTAGCAAACTGGGCGGCTCATATTACAGTTCAGAGTATAAAGACCAACTGCTTCACGTGTTTTCTGGAGGACGAGAGTATAGTACTGTTTATTTCGCCAGACGAAAAACTTAACAACTATTTTTCCCCGACATGGAATATAAATTGGGAAAAATATATAATTTCCTTGTCATAATATTTTTTTTTTATATAACCTTAAATTCTATCGTGTACCGGTTGTTACTAATAATAGCAACAGTTTTAATATATGAATGTACGAAATGACGTCAGAATTATGTATATATTAAACAAATCTTTATCTAAATTTAATTTAATTTTTTTAAACACTAATATAGAACAATGAGTTTAACATGTAAAAACTTACGGCCTTAGGTACTTGTAAACGTTGCTAAGCAGCTATTTAGTTTAACATTGACATCTCTTTCTGTTATTATTGATTTGACATTCGAAAGAAAAAGACAAAGCCCGTGACACAGCATTGTATAACTAATTACTCGCTTTATATCTTTTATAAGTAAGGCCGTTATGATTATTGATAAGTTTTTTTTTAATTAAATATTATTAAGTTCAAATTTTCATCTATTAATTATTTGTAGAAATAAATAGAGACCAGAAACCAATATTCAATCAAAATATATTTAATTGTCAACAAAATTCTTGCAAATATATTTATTATAAAATAAAAAACCTTACGAGCACTATATTTTAGAAGATACATTTCGTTTGTTGATGAAAAATGTATTTGAAATTACAAAACCTTCAGGCGCCAACAATTGGGTCTGTCGCTCATATAATAAAAAATGCTTATATAAATTTATAAATAATTTACAATATTAAAAAAAAACTGTCTTACATTTAGCCGCAAGCGAACAACGTAGATCGTTTTCTTAATAAATATTTTTTATCAACAACCGAACATCGTCCCAAGTCCTAAGATAAAAAAAAATCACTGAACGAAATATTTAATATGAAAAACTCGAAAAGGCCATATGAAGTTGATCTCAAAGATTAGTTCACATCGTAAAATTTATGATGCGTCTTTATTTATTAATTGCGTCGAGACAATACAAATGGGCGATTTGATTGAAAGATCAACATTCAGCCTAATGTAGACTGTCATATGAGAATTAATTGGTGAAGTGTTAATAAATAACGAATAAATAAAAAATTTAGAAAACGGTAAAGCAATTTTTTTCTCTCTTATTTACAAAACCAGTTTTCAATAGCACCAAAAATGTCGCAAAAATATCAAATCAAATATTTGGATGGAACTGGCTTAAATTTAGTTACACAAATTGACCTACACACACGAAAAATTGTAATTTGAGAGCTTATAACAAATATATCACTGGTGGTAGAGCTTTGTACAAGCTCGTCTGGGTAGGTACCGCCCACTCATCAGATATTCTACCGCAAAACAGCAGTACTTGGTAGTGTTGTGTTCCGGTTTGAAAGGTGAGTGAGCCAGTGTAATTACAGGCACAAAGGACATATATACATATATAACATCTTAGTTCCCAAGATTGGCGGCGCACTATTGATGTAAGCGATGGTTAATATTTCTAATAATGCCAATATCTATGGGTGTTGGTGACCACTTACCATCAAGTGGCCCGTATGCTCATCCGCCTTTCTATTCTATAAAAAAAAATACAATTGCAATAACGTTCTCAGACTATATACACCAAATCCGGTTCTAACTAATAAATATATAAGGGAAATGATTCGGAACTTAATCCATTATTCCAATGGACAGTGGAATGTCTTAGACAAATGTGTCCTCTACCACAAGCTGTACGGTTATTTGGAGAAGTAAATAGATATAAGTCCTAATAATTCCTTTGGGCATTGCTAATATTCTTTACAAGAAATAAATTCAAAGAATCAAAGTTCGGAGTTTGCCATTCATTACAATTCAATTTGGTCTTTTTATCAAATTAATGTAAAAATATTCGCAACTTTATATCCCAATGTGAACTCACCCTTAATAATGTTTATGGTACTCAAGAAATTGAGTGCCATTTTAACAAGATAAACTCAGAAACTATATTTATAAAACCTGATTATCATATTATGTAAATATAATTTAAATTTTGATATATTTTTTTGAATTAATTGAATAACAATTATCAGACATCTGTCCATTACATTCAATTTGTGATGACGTCACTTCTACCAATGTCAAAACCCCCAAAGCTGTAAAACCAAATCATACGGCAAAACTAAGGCAAAACTATGATACTACGAAATTGATCAAAATATCGGTCACTCAGTAATTCTCGTCGAAACAGCTTGCAACGATTTATTATTTGATTAACTTAAACAGCTGTAAGAAATAACGTTTGCTAGAGCAATATTCGAGGAGACAAGTTGACAGCTGCGGTGACAGCTGTTTTCAATAAAATAATGAAACTGTAGCTGCGTATTTAGTGCTTACGAAACAAATATTACTTATTATATGAAATATTTACTTTAGTGGTACGACAGTTTTTTTTTAATAAATATGATATATTACTCAACACAAGATTATATAGATAATAAACAAGCTTCGGAGTTAGTATTTGTTGATGTGCAGGCAGGACATATATATATTAAGGTCACAATTATAAGATTATTAAGACAAATTGATATAAATAAAAAAAACAAATATCATTATAATGACCTCCAGGTCGATTTCGGCCACGAATGCCAATCTTAAGAAAGAATAGCCAACTATGCAGGACATATTAGTGCAAAAGTATGTGCCCAAGTGTGTGCGCAACATATCGATCGAAATGTAAGTTTACACCCATTAAATAGTGCATGCAATGAATTCCTTGTCCACACCTCCAACCGGTACCCTCTGGTAACTAGCGCAGACTGTCGTGGCAGGTAGTAAAGTCGCCAAGATACTAAAAGCAACATATCCTTAATAATAAAAACTACTTACGAATCATAAATAGATGAAAATCTATATTTTCTCAAAGTGATAACGAAAACAATGTAAACAGACGGCCCGTCGGCTTTATTGATATAGATAAAGTCGGATTACGAAACGAGACGGCAATTTATTTGGTACTTTATTTCTTTTTATATAAAAACTTTTTTTAGCATTTCTCGTATTCCTTTTTTTTCATCAGTAATCTATTGTATCGTATTGTATATTGCCGGCTTTTCTGCTATTCATGACTGTAATTGTATCGAATCCGTTTTAAATATTTTCTAAATGACATAATGATTACAATACAGAGGCTAAAATCAATCTTTAAATATAGTCTGAGCTGACTTATATACAAAAAAAAAATTGTTTTCGGACTCGCACACGTATTGGGGCTATCAGGTGTTACTATAAAAATCATTTTTTTTATTGGGGCTTAAACTTACTTAATACAAAATTTCATCAAAATCGATTAAGTGGTTTAGCCGTGAAATCGTGACGGATAAAATTACTTTCAAACATTAGAATAGGTGAGTTTAATAGTCCGACACCGTTTAACCAATAACCGAAACTTGGCAAATATATCTATTTCTTCAAAGAGAAAGATTACAACCAAGTTTATTGTACTCGTCACTAGATGGCGCTATAACACATCAACGTGTATACCATTTAGACCTCCATAACAATTTGTATGTACGGATAATATTTTGAGGCAAGTATCGTATCGGGTAATAGTTTACAGAAAAACGGTATTGTAACGTAAGCTGGGAAAGCTGACGTTAATTAATTTGTACCGCAATTACGTAATTTGAATGTTCTCGATGCGCAATTCATATCAGACGACACCTTGTTTGTGTCAATTTTATATGTACACTCTCAGTGACAACACACAAATGATCTAATAAAATAACCTCTACCGGCTCCGTTTTTTAAGTGTTTGACAACGCAGGCATTAACTTTTACCACAATCTTAAGCTTAATCTTTAACTAAGTAATAAATTCTCATAAATTACAAAATAAATTTTATGCGACCAATATAAATTGTGAATGTAATTCACAAACTTATAAATGGATCTTTATAAAATTACATTCAAAATTCAATTATATGAAATTAAAATGACAACTGTAAATTTATTACAGATATTTTTATGGATTTTTGAATTTTATTACAAACGCTTTACATTTGTTATTAGTAAAAACCAGTATTCATAAGAAAAGTGTTGTTTTTTAATATTTTTTAATAATATTAACTAATAATTATAGTTGAAATGGTCAATGGTTAAACACGAAAAACATGCTCGGCGTCGTAGGAAAACATCGCGAGGAGAGCGACGACATGAACATACACACATTTATATGCTTGTGTTGTGAACATACATTTCATAGTAAGATATATATAGACGGCAAACTAAATGTACTCATAAATAACATCTTATCGTACATAAGCTAACTCATATTGACCCTGCAATACACGAAAAAAAAAACAATGTTAAAAAACAACATATAATTATTGCTGATTTTTTCCATTCATTTTAACTTTCAAAACAAATTAAGTCCACTGATATCGTTTTCTTTTGCAGACAAGCATTTTGCCGCAATATTTTTAACCCTTGACGCAAAACGAGTGGTGTTATAAGTTTGACGTGTGTGCGTGTGTATCTCTGTTTGTCTGTCTACATGAGATATTAGCTCTCGAACGGATAAATCGATTTTCATTTAGTTGCTTTTGTTTCAAAGACTTTTTAGTGGAGACATATTTAAGGCTATGTTTGAAGAAAATTGATTCAGCTATTTAATAGTTATGGGGAGTGGAAGAGGGGATGAATAAACGATAGTAAGCGAATATATCCGAGTGGGGTATCAAATGAAAGGATTTTATTTGTATATTACAAAATTGACAGTTAAGTTACGGCGAAATGAATGAGTTGTAGTCGGGGTTTTTTAAAATTTTTAATTTAAGTTTTTTCATTATTCTAGAACCCTCACTAGTGCCTCTGATTGATGGATATGTCCAAGCATCATCTATTACCTAAAGAATAATTATAATTAATAATTTATTAATTAATTTCTAGATTCTATAAATCAGAATTCTTTTAATTCGTGAATAATTACGGCATTTTATGTCAAATATTATAAATCATGAAAGTCTCTAAAAATATTTAGAGGACTTTTTTAAAATATCAAAGCAAAGACCCGTCAAAATGTATTGAGTTATGAATGCAATTAGCTGAAAGAAAATGTTTTGGTTGATTCACATTTAATATTCTAGAAAACAAAACACAAAAGTTCGTCTAAAACCGTTTATTTGAAAAAAAAAACAAATATTCCACTCCTTTTATAATCCTCTAATATAATGTTTAAAATTACTTCTTTCTGAATCTCGGAACGGAGATAAACATTCTTTTGTAATAAAGAAATAATTAACATGATCTGATTAAGTCTTTGTTATATTATATTGTTTTGAGATCTGAAAAGAGATACTGTAGTATTACGAATAATTAAATTATCAAAGGGCATTGTAGAATCAAATGTTTAGTGTATTAAGATATTTTTCCCTACATACTTTTATACTTAAGCTAACAAATATAAACTGCGTAAATTTTTCTTACGATAGTAGCTTACTGGTGGTAGGGCTTTGTGCAAGCTCGTCTTGGTAGGTACCACACATTCATCAGATATTCTACCGCATAACAGCAGTACTTGGTTTTATTGTGTTCCGGTTTGAAGGGAAAGTGAGCCAGTGTTATTACAGGCTCAAGGGATATAACATCTTAGTTCCCTAGGTTGGTGGCACATTGGTGATGAAAACGATGGTTAACATTTGTTACTATGACAATGTCTTACCGTTGGTGTTCTATGCATATGCTACACATATGCTTGTCCGCCTACCTATACTATAACTTTACATAAATTTTGTATACACTAATTTATTTCCAGCAAGTTTTGTTTGCTTTTGAATGATTTTACATTACTCTTTACATGTTTTAATTTTATATTATATGTCCTTTTAGTTATTACTTTTGTAAAAATCACTAGCAAACCAACAAAAATTTCTATGTAGAGATAAGTAAAAATAAACTAGATATATATAATAGGTACCACCCACTCATCAGATATTCTACCGCAAAACAGCAATACTTGATATTGTTGTGTTCCGGTTTGAAGGGTGAGTGAGCCAGTGTAATTACAGGCACAAGGGACATAAAATCTTAGTTCCCAAGGTTGGTGGCGCATTGGCTATAAGTAATGGTTGACATTTCTTACAATGCCATTGTCTAAGGGCGTTTGGTGACCACTTACCATCAGGTGGCCCATATGCTCGTCCACCTTCCTATTCTATAAAAAAAAAAAATACGACCGGAAAGAATTCAGGCTGAGGACCACAAGTTTTGTGTGCTTTCTGAGGCACGGGACAGTAAAAATGCTATTTTTTTTGACTCCGGGCTACTGAGAATTTCTGGACAGAAAATTCAAAAACTTCTAAAAGACTCAATCCATCTAGAAACAGCTAAACAAAAACGGCCAATTAAAGCCAAACAGAATTATAATATCATAAGAATATTTTAACTTTATACATCATAAGACTCATGGGGACTGAGCACAAACATTCAACAAGGGAAGTCTTTTTATATATAAAAACAATAAAAAAGCATCAGTTTTTGTTTTAGCGGCAAAACTAACTCCATGTCCACAGTCATAAAACCCCTAGCTTGTAGGTATATAAAAAATAAAAATGCTTTTTTTCCGTATCGTAACCCCTAATTCACCTTGTTCCCGAATCCGTGGTAATTGGTAGGAGAGAAAAAATGATTTTCCTTGTACCCATTAAAATGTGCCATTTTATGAAAAAGGGATCTCAATAAAAATTGCAAAAATTGCCTTTTTATTGTGTATTGGAATTTAATCAACACGTTTTAAACGAAATAAAATGTATATTGCCTGTAATCTGTGTTACGAAAGGTTGCCTGCCTGTTTCACTGACATGTTATTTTTGAATTGAACTAACTACAACAAGGATACATTATATAATAATCTTACTATTAATTGAGTGCGAATTTAATATACAGAAATAATAAACAATTTATCTTTAATAAAAAAAAAAAAATCATGAAATAAACGACTAAGTGAGTCTGTTTCTCTCTTAATTCACTAACAACTAACAACAAAAAAAAAGGTAGTTAACGCGTATCCCGTGTAATTTTTGCTAGATCCCGTCACCTGTAATGTTACAACTCTCATCCGAAAGGCGGACTCTCCAAGTAACGCTTTAGAGAACATCTAAATGACCCTATAGAACAGAAACATCGTGTATTTCGAGAAGATAAAGAGTGACATTGCTCAAATGAAACCAAATCAAAATATTCTTTATTCAAATAGGATCGTAAAATATTCTCTGAATCATTACATTGAAGTAAGAATTAAAATATGTAAAACTACAAGCCGTAATGTAGATTCTACCTAGAACCGGTAAAAAAGTCAGTGGTTACTTTGCACCAATTACCATAGGATTTTTATTCCGCATATTACAAATACATTTTTCTATATAAAAGAATAGAACGGTTGACAAGTAAATTGCACATCTGAAGTATTTGTAATACTAGCACACTTCAGTACTAAATAGTATAATAGCAACGCAATGGCATAACTAATGTTGACCATATACCTTATTAATTTATACCTTAAGGTCTAAGGTTTTTAATCTTTAATTATATTTATTATTATTACTTCTTCTTTTTTTTAAATCTATGTTTATGTAAAAGGCTGTTTTTTTCTCAATAAATTATTATTAAATTATTATTATATCAAAAATATCGATAGCAGGATACCTGTCCGACTCTTTATGACGTGTTCACGTTTCAGTAGTTCAGAATTTAAATTAGTAACACATTAGATATGTAATTATAAGCATTAATGAATTTGCAATGCGACTACTTCTCGGCCAATCCGTAGCCCTTTTTAATATTAGGTCCTTACATATGAAATTAGCGTTTTGTCGTACTGACAACTTTGGTCTGAAATATCTCCTCTTTGGTTAAGAATTCCAAATTCAAATTTATAAATTCATTTAGCTAGTACATTTGAGTTTTGGAAACAGTCATTCATTTGTTTTTTCCTCATTATTTTTTTCTTTTATTACCGCACAATGTAAAACATAAAATATCGGTATATTTACGAGTGCGAGTTCTACCCTGGCACTAGTGCTGCAGAAACCGCTCGAAGGATTAATGATGTGTACCGCGCTGGTGTTGCAAAAGAAAGCACGGTACGTTTTTGGTTTCAACGTTTTCGTTCTGGAAATTTCGACCTTCAGAACCAACACCGTGGACGGCCGGAGACCAAAGTGGAAAATGAAGAATTAAAGGCTATTGTGGAAGCGGATCCATCACAAAGCACTTCAGAGATAGCTGCAGGCTTCGGGTAAGTGATAAAACTGTATTAATCCACTTGAAGCAAATCGGGAAAGTAAAAAAACTTGAACGATAGGTACCTCATGAATTGAGTGAATCGAACTTGCAAACACGCATCGACTGCTGTGTTACTTTGCTCAACTGACACAATAATGAAGGGATTTAAAATCGAATCATTACTTGTGATGAAAAGTGAATACTGTACGATAATCGGAAGCGCTCATAAAATCCTACCTTTAACGAAAATTGACTCAGAAAAAGTTACTTGTGAATGTTTGGTGGACAAGCGCCGGTGTCGTTCACTACAGCTTTCTAAAATCTGGCCAAACGATTACGTCAGATATCTATTGTCAGCAACTGCAAACCATGAAGGAAGAACTAGCTGCTAAACAACCGAGAATGGTCTATCGCTCTAGGCCACTGCTGCTTCACGACAACGCAAGACCAGACGCAGTGTGCACAACAAACAACCACTTCGTTAGAGGAGCTACAATTAGAATGTCTGCGACAACCACCGTACTCCACGGACCTTGCTCCAATAGATTACCATTTTTTCCGGAATTTGGACAACTTCTTACAAGGAAAAAAATTCAACTCGCCTTCAAAGAGCTTATTGATTCTCGCCCGATGGTTTTTTAGTAAAAGGAATTAATGAACTACCTAAGAGATGGCAAAAGTGCATAGGTGCATACTTTGGTTAATTAAATATATTTTACAAAAAAAAATGACTTTATATTCCTCCCGTACAAAACCCCAATTTCATATGTAAGGACATTATGTAATAAATAATATCCTGGGACATTATTCACAAACGGCCATCAGATTCCAAGCTAAGCAGAGCTGGTACTATGGAAACCTGACAATTGATATACTACATTTACTACTTTTCTTTTGTAAATACATACTTATATTGATAATTACACCCAGACTCAGAACAAACAGACATGTTCACGCACACAAATGTCTGTCCTAGTCGGAATCGAACCCTTCAGCGTGAAAGGCTAGTATCTACCAACCACGCCAACCGGCCCATCAATAATAATAATAATAATAATGTCCTGGGACATTTTTCACACACGACCATCTGATCCCAAATTAAGCTTGTACAAAGCTTGTGCTATGGGAACCAGACAACTGATATATTACATATACTACTTTTCTTTTGTAAATACATAATTATATAGAAAATTACACCCAGACTCAGGACAAACAGACATGTTCATGCACACAAATGTCTGTCCTGGGTGGGAATCGAACCCACAACCTTCGGCGTGAAAAGGCAAGTATCTACCAACCACGCCAACCGGCTCGTCAAATAATATATATATACATATTAAAAGTAACAAATAAGAATACATATAGTTCTTAGAGAATCATTCATTGAGATTACACTTACAGCAAAATAATATACAATAATACACACATCTGCTAAGATTGCACTGATAATGTCTATGATATTTCAAGGAGGCACCTTCGCCCATTGATTTTGACAGTATAATAAATATAACCACTTTTTGCAGATTAGACTTGATATCCCATGGTTGGTTTTGCAGAACATTGCACAATTGGTTGAATTGCAATATTGATAAAATTGATTTTTAAATATGGATTAAAAGTAAAATATTAATCACAAATTAATTCTAATAATAGCAAATGTGAAAACTAAAGTAACAGCCTGCTGGTCTAAGGCATCCTCTCATGATATGAGAATATTTTGAGTGTATTCTTACAAATACACATGTCGCAGATTTTTATCACATCTCTAATGCATCTCATTCTCCGCCGAGTACGACATGAATTATAGACACAAAATAAGGACATGAAAATGACTAAAAATAATTATTTGGCTTTTAAAGTCTTGAGCTTTACATTAAAATGAAAGAGCAAAATATTAAAGTTCAAAATATTCATAATAACATGTTAAAACCGAAGAGCATAGATTACTATTACACAACCAATGGATATATATGTTTGAATTCAAACAGAAATGTCTGTGGATTGAATTACGACATACTCAATAGTCTGCTTCGATTCGAATATCCTCCATTACGATTAAGTCCGTTTCGACAGCCTGTTTAACTGTTTGACGCATTATTGATTGTTATTATCCTTCAAATTGTGAGGACACTTGCATGTCGGCGGAAATTCCACAGGATAAGCCTAATGAAAAAGCTCCAAGCCTTCTTCTCCCGCCTACGGATTCCTTTTTTTATGAAATAGGTAGGCGATCTGGCAAATGGGCCACCTGATGATAAGTGGTCAACATCTCTTTCATCACCGTCTGTAGTTACACTGGCTCACTCACACTTCAAACCGGAATACAACAATACTGAATACTGCTGTAAAAGATATTGCTGTAGAGAATCTGATGAGAGGATGGAACCTACGTAGACGGGCTTGCACAAAGCTCTTCCACCAAGAGAAGTGAGACATTTACCTTCAGATTCTTAATTTATTTTTTATTATGTTTCGAGTTTTTGTTGTGAAATAACTATTAACCCTCAAACGGTGTGAGGCGTCTCTTGTATCGTCACGTCTTCCGCCGTCGGTCTCGGCTCCTTCGTGTGTGCGTGGCGAATATACTATATACTTCGTTGCTGCATATTATATTTTAATAATATGCAGCATCGAAGTATATAGTATATTCGAAAAATATACATATATTTTAGTAACAAACCGCTGTGTTTTTATTTATTTTACTACATATTTTATGGGTATTTTTTAATTGAAAATTATTTCAATATCCAACGATATCTTTCACATCTTCCAGGAGCCCCGTAACGGCGATATATTTTTAAAAAATATGTCTTAAATATAATATTTATGGCGATGAGCCCAATTATTATTTTATATACCAGCACTAATGAACACGAATATCATTATACTGAAGTCTACATAGTTTTTTTTTAAACCAAGCATTCGAATAGAATAGACACCAAGTATTACTGTTATTCACACACATCATTAATTTCTGATATTTTTCTAGAATTCTAAACTAAAATATTTCGCATTTCTGTACGAGTACAGTCTGTTTCTTTCAATGGTAACATCTGGTCTGATAGACATATATAAAATAGAATACATTGTTAGAAAAGAAAAGTTGCACAAAAGAAAACAAATTAATATAAAAAAAATATAACTTAAAGTTGTCTTGAAATCAAGAAATTTAAATTTCTCATCTTAAGTCAAACTATAAGTCCAAAAATTCTGATCTCCGATTAGTACTGTTAAACCTTGTATTAGAGATCAAGTAACATTTTTCATTTCGCCCCACGCAAATGTTAGTTCGCAAATAAAGGCCTATTCACAGAGCGCCCAATTTGTGGTAACCACGACCAAAACGGGCCTCGTATAGGCCTGAATAGATTTAATTAAGATTAGGGCGACATAATGTTTCGTTACTTGTTAACAACATGTAGCTCTTATACCAGTATACATAAGAAATAAATTGCCCTGAATTAAGTGTTACTTGGGGAGTATTGATAGCAATTGACGTTCGATTTGGCGCTGACAGGACCAGGTATATGATGTCTTGTCTATGTATGACGTATATGGTAAATAAGCTTTAAACACGTGTAATATGATAGTCATTGGAACGTAAACGTGTAATATGAAATTTAAAAGAACCGTTTAAGAAAGCTTGTGTGCTGAAGGATATTACACAACCTAACTGGTGGTAGAGCTTTGTGCAAGCTCGTCTGGGTAGGTACCACCCACTCATCAGATATTCTACCGCAAAACGGCAGTACTTGGTGTTGTTGTGTTCCGTTTAAAGGATGAGTGAGCCAGTGTAATTACAGGCACAAGGGACATAACATCTTAGTTCCCAAGGTTGGTGAAGCATCGGTGATGCAAGCGATGGTAAACATTTCTTACAATGCCAATGTCTATGGGCGTTGGTGACACTTACCATCAGGTGGTGGTCCATAAATTCGTCCGCCTTCCTATTCTATAAAAAAAACAATAACTTTTTGTTGTAAGATGATTGCACACCTTTGGAATGAAACGATCGCCCAGGCTATTTCAAATAAAAAAATAAAATTCTATTGTTGTATATTACGTGTAATATAATATAATTGTAAAGGATGGAAGGAGGAAAAATAAAATCCCGTTGTTTCTTTCGCCGATTCTTCTCAGGTCTGAGGTGTTTATTTCCGAACCGGTGGTAAATTTATGACAATTAATAAGTACTTGTAACGCTTCTATATTCAATAAAGATTTTCTATTTTGAGTGTTATACCGATGTCGGTTCAATTACTTTGGTCTCGATTAATATTAATTATCAATAAAAATATACTTTATTCAAACAATGTATTGACGGTCACGGTTTGTGACATATTTGAATAGTAAAATTTTAATTACTTAAATAAATAACATTTTTACTAAGAGATGGCAAATTTTGTCATGTCAACTTACGTTGTTGTCAATTATTGATATTTGCCTAATTTGTTGAACATCTGGATCAGACAGGCAGCTTTATCAGGCTTGCCTTTAATTAACTTTGTTGCTATGTTTTTATTGCTTAAAATTGGTAAAAAAAAGTAATAAAAATTAATGAAATATATCTTTATTTCAGATCTTACTAAGCTAGTAAGAATCATTTTTGAGATCTCCTAGAAAGTATCAAAATACCTATGTGTAGGAAGATCACGCTTATCCTAACGACTTTGGACTGGATGATTTCCGTCGATTGGTTTTATTGTACAATGTATGTGTATTGCAAGCTATATATAAGTAAAAAGCAAATATTTTTTAGATTTTAAGGCAGAATTATTCACATTAAAATATGAAATATACACTAAAAAAATGAAATAGTATATATAAATATCGTATTTTAATTACACCCGCGGTCATCTGTTTCTATGTAAAGTTCAGCTAAATAATCTTGTGTTGAAGAGCGAAATCACTGTTTAACTTAACCGTATATTGTTTGAAGATTGTCGATATGGTAACACCTAACCTCCTTGGGAATACTTTTAGCGTGCTAATGGTTTTGATAATGGTATACGGAACTGCCTATCATAATCTTTAGATGACTTATACGTCACCCATACCTTAATATCTTAGGGCTATATTATGCCAGAAACCGTAATTATTGAGTGTCTAATTACAGCATTTAGCCTGCCTGGATAATTGTCGTTAATACTCTAATAATACGAATTAATACTAATAATACTCTAATTACCTTAAGTTGACAATAAAAATTACAACAACGTTCTCCAACAGCAAACAATTTCCAAATAACCTTGAAAACTTTTTGTGAAAACACAAACACAATAATTGGCAATTATTACGGCAATCAGACCATAATATTTGTTTTAATCATTTACATCCATTTATATACCGAATGTTATTTATCTTGCAATATTGGAGCAAATTTTGGCTATCATTGCTCCACAATTTTCTCTTTGTGCTTCCAAACATCAGCCATGTTGGAGGCCAATTGAGCGATCCATCTCATTGCGTCATTCGCTCGGCTGAGTCACAACCAACCGTTCGTCCAGTCCATCGTTCATCCTGACTCTGAATATTTCAGCTCACAGATCACTTAAGTTTTTCGTATAATATATGTTCAGTCACCTTGCTGATCTAGTGTCTAGCTTATAATGCTTCAGATTTCGAGGGTTTGGAATGTCGAGGGGCTTATAACATATTCAAAACAATCTTAATATGGTTATGTCTCAGTTGGAAGGTTGAATGGGACAAAAACTACAGGCACGAGGGACATAACATCTAAGTTCCCAAGGTCGGTAACGCGTCGGTGATTTAGGATGTAAAATGGTTAATATTTATTAAATGTATATATCTCACCTATTATTAAAAAAAACCTTAAAGTATAAGAACGATTACATAAACAATAAAAAGAACAAATTCAAGGCTCTTTTACGATATCGACTTACATCACATATAGGAGCTCTTTTATTTTAATAAGAGCTTACTGAACAATATGGAACCACCAGACCATCGTAATTGTCACTCTCAAGTTACGTAAGTGGAACACAACCGAACATCAATAACAAGACTGAAAGTTAGTGACAGCAAACTTTCATATGCAAGTTATATACTCATATTTTCTTTGAATTTTATGAAATGAATTTCTTTCATTATGACAGATAGAGTAAATGGGCCAATGATCACACTAAACTGGAAACTCACGGCCTGTAAATTTTAAACTGCTGGGCAAAGACCTCTTTGGGAATTGGGAAGATGGAGCCTTGAACAATGTGAGTTGATGGACGGATACACATATCCCAGAAAATCATTCGACAAATGCACGCTGAACACGTAATTAATTATAAACACATATTATACACATAGCACACAAAAAATACAATAATTCTGGTTTCATATCGCAGACTTCGGCTACGATTCTTGTCTTCTAGCCACTTAATCATCTTTAATATAATCACTATCTAAGCTGTCAATACGCCGTCAGTTATTTTCTAGCCCACTCACATTAAACTAAACCATTCCGAATTAATGACTAGCTTCCACCCACGGTTTCGCCCGCGTGTGAGGTTTAAGTACCCGTTGTGTTTTTCTTACAACGTGTATGCAAAACAATAACAATTAATAAATAAAAAACTCACTTCCGCGTTAGTAATATAAGTCAGGATTCTGGCTTATAATAAGAACAGATTTTACAGTTAAAAAATAATTATTATTGTTTATTAACTAAATTTAATTTTAAGATCATCTTCGAAACTTTTAAAACATGGATTTTTAACTAACTAAATGAGCTTATGAGACACGACATAAAATCAAACAATTGACCTGCATTGCTAATTAAACCTTATGCTACGAGTATAAAACGAGATGGCCTAGTGGTTAGAACGCGTGAATCTTAACCGATGATCGTGGGTTCATACCCGGGCAAGCACCACTGAATTTTCATGTGCTTAATTTGTGTCTACAATTCATCTCGTACTTGACGGTGAAGGAAAACATCGTCACGAAACCTGCATGTGTCTAATTTCATTGAAATTCTGCCCCATGTGTATTCTACCAACCCGCATTGGAGCAGCGTGGTGGAATAAGCTCCAAACCTTCAAAATTTTCAATTCAAAATGGATAGGAGGCCTTAGCCCAGCAGTGGGACATTAACAGGCTGTTACTGTTACTGTACGAGTATAATCCAGTGGTATATATTCTGTAACTTATATATACCGCTTTGGCTGGCGCTGAAGACAAAAAGTCATAAATTAAAAAAAATACGCTACACATAAAACGACTAACTATATTTCTATATAATTTTACGAGTATGTGTGAATATTATATATTGTTATGATAACTATATATCGTGTATATAATACTGAAAAATATACTCTACTGTTACTATCTGTGTCTATAAATAATTTAATATCCTCAGATAATCAAAACATTGTAATAAATCCACGCAATTTATTTGTTTTAGTTATAATAAATTATGTCAAACACCAAGTGTGTCTAGCGCAGCCGTCTTTATTCTAAGTGAATAATTTAAATGATTCATTCTGAACGCTGAAGGTTGAATTAAAATAAAAAGGAACGTAATTTATAAGAAAATATGATTTCATTAGTTTATTATGAAGAAGATTTTTCTCCGAGAAACATGATCACCCGCTGTGTCAATATAATTATGTGTTCTATCTGTACAGGAAATCGTTATAAATACATGTACGACATATAATAATACGACCTCCTTTAAAATTGAAGGCGATATTATCGTCCAACGAGCGGTGAAGCCACGAGCAGTTAAGTCAATATACGTCATACATAAAAGCTGGACATATAAGTTGATCCCTTATTGTACTAGGAAAAGCTCAACTATATCAATATCCTTCACCGAGAGAATTAAATTCGTCTATATATTATATAATAAACGATCTAACGGAAAACACGTGTAGGTATTTACTGGTGGTAGGGCTTTGTGCAAGCTCGTCTGGGTAGGTACCACCCACTCATCAGATATTCTACCGCAAAACAGCAATACTTGATATTGTTGTGTTCCGGTTTGAAGGGTGAGTGAGCCAGTGTAATTACAGGCACAAGAGACATAAAATCTTAGTTCCCAAGGTTGGTGGCGCATTGGCTATGTAAGCAATGGTTGACATTTCTTACAATGCCAATGTCTAAGGGCGTTTGGTGACCACTTACCATCAGGTGGACCATATGCTCGTCCACCTTCCTTTTCTATAAAAAAAAAACCGACTGACCACTGAGCTTTCTGTGTTCAATTTTGTTTTTAAAATTAGATGCTCAGTAAAAAATTATACATCAATAATCAATAGTGAAAAACGTGAATAATACGCACAGCATTGGGAAGTTTACGGACATCATAATTCTTTAGTCTACTACGGAATCACGATATGTAAAATCAGCAAACCAGGGCAATTGCAGTCAAGAAAATTAAAAAATATGAAAAGCTTATTTTACGGATAGATTTTTAAACTGATTTTTAACTTTTCTGTACAAAATAAACTTAAAATATAACACAAAGTGCTTTATGCATTTTTAAACGCGTTTAAAAGATTTTAAATCTAATTAATGAGACAACAAGACTATAACTGGTAAGGCTGCGTTTGCATGACGAAATTTTTATGTATTATTATTTTTGTGATTTCAAGGCGAGATTTTTCAATATGAGAATCTTAACAGAAGATTGATAGTTTAGCCCCGGGGCAAGAACAACTAAATTTTCATGTATAATAGATGTTTATAATATATTTCGTGCTCAGAACGAGAAGGAAAACATCGTAAGGAAACCTACATGAGTCGAATGGAAATCTATATTTGTATCTACTCGCAGTCCAACATGGCATTGACTCCACACCGCACGAAAAGGAGGCCTAGTATAGTAGGCCATTTAGAGTTTTATGTTACTTTCCTCTAACTCTGTGTAAAATTAACTATTTATTTTGGATAAACAACCGTTATTAGCAAAATAGTTCATTAATTCCAGATTTTCTGATAGTTCGTGCATTACGATTGAAGAGTTCAAATCAGCGCATTGGTCGCTTCATAGCCTTTTCAAAACCTTTTTGCTTTCGTGAAAAATAATTTCAATATTTTATACATATTTTATATCTTTATTTTAAATTCGGCGGATGTATAAGTATTACTTACTTTTTTATTGCTTGATTTTTAATAATAAATAAAACTATTAATTAATTACTAGTGGTCGCCCATTGGTCGAAATGCGATCGTAATACGTTGCTAATAAAAATCAGTCCTAACACTAAAGTATAAGTTACATTATCTGCTACAAGTCTTATATGACTTTCTTATTTTTTTCGATTTATTTGATAGGAAAAATGAGCATAAAATGGATGTAACCTTATCATTATTACAATAACGTTTGAAAGCTAATGTCAAAAAACACATATACTATGATTTATTTATTGCATTTAATATTTGTAACTCATATTATACCTAAATGTTAACTTTCTGCGCCTCTTCTGTATATAAGCTTTAACTATGCTAAATATCATTCTCCCCCGTGCACCCAACATACTTAAAAAGGGGTACATAGTTTTCTCTTTGCGTATTAATATGTAGAAAATTTTGCTATAAGTCTACAAAATTCCTGTTAAGAAGATATTGGAATATATATAGACAGTGAAATCTGACAGTTTAGGCATTTCATGAGGCATTTCTTAGCCATTTCATCCATAATGAAGATTATATATAAATATTATAAAAATATAGGTAAAAGACGTTTGCAAACCACGTGGTGGACAACCGTTATCAAGGCTCTGGAGGTCTAAACACGAGGAAAGCCGATCGAAATAAAGAAATAAGATAAGAAACAATTATTTCGCTGTAAAAGTAACCATACGAACATCAAATTTACTAAAATTTACCAGGTTAACAGATACAGTAACAAAAGCGCCAGTTTATTAAATTAATAGGAGCACGGCTTTCCAATAAGCTTCCGTCAGACGTAAAACGCATGCACTCAACGCTTTTAACCAAGCACAACATTTAGCCTTCAATCAATTTAAGCAAACGAATTAATTTGGTGTACTCTATTGGGATTCAAAATTTTTACTGTAGGTTGTCGTATTGAAAATACATTTCTTTAAACATACAGTACAGTAACAGCCTGTGAATGTCCCACTGCTGGGCTAAGGCCTCCTCTCCTGTTTTGAGGAGAAGGTTTAGAGCTTATTCCACCACACTGCTCCAATGACAGTTGGCCGAATACATATGTGGCAGAATTTTAGTGAAACTAGACACATGCAGGTTTCGTCACGATGTTTTCCTTCACCGTCAAGTACGAGATAAATTATAGACACAAATTAAGCACATGAATATTCAGTGGTGCTTGCCCGGGTTTGAACCCACGATCATCGGTTAAGATTCACGCGTTCTAACCACTAGGCCATCTCGTTTTATACTCGTAGCATAAGGTTTAATTAGCAATGCAGGTCAATTATTTGATTTTATATCGTGTCTCATGAGCTCATTTAGTTAGTTAAAAATCTATGTTTTAAAAGTTTCGAAGATAATCGGTGAAGACGTTCGAAAATGGTCCGTCATCTCGGCTCTTTAAACAAATTATTATGTATATCAATTTTTTTTTGTTTCTCGTGAATAGATCGAATCTAATTAGTACTACTGTCATAAGGATTAGCTTCATAAAAAAATATATCGTTTGTACTGGAGTGAACCGGATCCAACCGGATCACTATCAATTCGAACATTATTGCGTGTATGCCCAATTACCAAGTAATTGGTATGTTCAATTCAATTCAATTCCATTTATTTTATATATATATTTATATTTTATACATAATATACATGTTTAGTCACTATACTTAGAACATGCAAATATTTCAACATAAATTAAAATTATTTTAACTTAATTACAAGGCATTACATTACATTTTAATTCTTCATTTAAATAATTCTTATAAAATTGATAAATAAAAGTCAGATATTTATTGCAGGAATTCTTTTACCTTGTAAAAACATTTGTCAACCAACCAGTCATGTATTTTCTTAAATCTTAAATAAGCCAGATCCTTAATGTCAGAGGGCAACTTTTATACTTATTTACTACCATACGGTCAACTCTTTGAGCAGAGAGCAGTTTTACTTGGTGGCATATACAATTTGTTTGGATATCGCGTATTAAAAGATAAAATATTCTGATTGCACTGGATTTTTGTTACATATTGCACGAATACATTTTTTATGAATGATAAATATTTTTCCTACGCGTGCATGTGTATATCAGTAGTAGAATTATGCAAAAATATAGACGGTAATCTATTCATTAAGTGAATTTTATATACTAATGTGGGCTCAGTGATCGAAATTCGACCGCAATTATTACTGAAATTCTTAGGAAGACTTTGAAATTTTATATTTCGTAGATTTTTTTCTCTTCCAAACAAAAAAATTGATGAATGACGAACAAAGTAGGAAAAGGTACTTAAATATTTTGTATTTGCTTATTTGTATATTATTAAAAAAGCGTGAATTTAGCATTCGTTGATTTTCACACAGAATAAATAATTCGATCGTATTTAATCACCTTTTTAAAAATAATTATCAAAAAGAGTATTTGCTTAGTACTACAATCGAAATTTATATAATAAAGATACAAAAATGGTTGTATAAAGTATATTTTGTTTTTTTTTTTAATGTTAAAAAGGTTAACAGAGTACCTAATACTTGAAAGCCCTGAGTGGATATGTGTGCGCTCGTATTGAGTTATATTTTAGGCCGACTTCAAAAAGAATGAGTTACAGAATTTCGGCCTTTTCTTTTTGTTTCTATATGTAATATGTATTATATGATCTCTAAAATAGTTTGGTTGGTTTCATATATTATAATAATATTATCACGATGGGTCCTAATATACATTGAACGCTAAAAAAAGTACATTTTACGTCAAAACATCTTTGAGAACTAGGCACGTAGAAGAGAACGCTTAATATTTTAAGGAAATTAAGAACATTCATGAATATATACAGAACAGAATTAAAAATGGCTACTGAACAAAGCCTGACTACGTGATGTGATGCTAGCAACATTTCTCAGCTGAATTGCAATTCTGATTTTCTACCCGCAAACACGAAGCTGACCTGCTAACAGTGGAGGCAATAAGACGGGGTGTCATATCTTTGAGAACACTTAAGCTTTAACCTTAATAATAATACTTGTATTTACGTCGGAGAAAACTTCAGAAGGATAATATAAAATATCATGATTTTTAATATGTAGTTTATAATTTTAGAATCGGTGTAATAGATCATAGGCTTGTTTTCCTTGGTTTTGTTATAAAAAATTTACAGCCAAGGAAGGATTGGCAGAAATAAAATATTAGAAATTGATGGTTATAGAAAGGATTTATAATTGAACATAACCAATAAATAAATATGTAGTTGAATAAATTACAGCATAATACAATAATACATATCATAAAATAAAGTATCTCCGCCACGTCTGTCTATCTATATATGAACGCGATAAACTTAAAAACTCCTGAATAGATTTTCATTTAGTTTTCTCCAAAAAATAGAGTGGTTCATGAGGAAAGTGTTGATATATAATTAATAAGATTTTGTATTAATTGGCCGAAACATAACGATAAAAATCACAACTGCTAATTACCTGCTCTTTCTTCAAATGAAGGATTTTCATAAAAACTTTCGTCGTCTATATAACTTATCTTAGAGATTTAATGTTCAAAAATCCTATCTACTTTGTAAAAGAATAGGAGGTGTAGGACACGATTAAATGAGAGACATTCCTCGTTAAGTAATACTGGAGGGCAAGTGAGTCAGAGCATTTACAGGTCAAGGAAACGACATAGTTAGCCTTCGGCAGCGCTTGACTAAGTTGCTTTCCTAAGCAAAGAACTTAATAGGGTACAAATAATTTCATAAAACTTTATTAAATATTGATACAAACCATTGGCGATATGTATATGTGTGCTTTTTGTATGTGTGTTTGACTTTGGACTGACAGTGTCTTGTAATGACAGCTTAACTTCGTATTGTTTCTACATATGCTTACGAGCGACCATGTGTTATAAGGTTTAATGTTATGTGTTCACGACACGTCAATATATTAACAATTGGTAGATACTTACCTTTCACGCTGATGGTTGTGGGTTCGATTCCCAGGACAGACATTTGTGTGCTTGAACATGTCCATTTGTCCTGAGTCTGGGTTTAATTATCTATGTAAGTATGTATTTGCAAAAGAAAAATAGTATATGTAGTATATCAGTTGGCTAGTTTCCATAGTACAAGCTCTGCTTAATTTGAGATCAGATGGCCGTGTGTGAATAATGTCCCAGAATATATATGTTTAGTGTATTTGTGTGTGTTATAACATAGGTACATTACATAAGTGTCTGGTAGGCTATTTGCAACATCAAATTAATAAAAATAAAATTTATCTATATTTACATCTAATATGAAATATAATATTGACGATAGGTTTTTACACATACATAGAAATAACAACAATTATTAAAATACTTGCGTTAACGTGAAACCTTGCACTGATTGATCACATGACATGTATGATGTATGGAGATCGAGGAACGTAGTTAATATCTTAGATTTTACACGGGAAAGAATTGCCGAGAGCTGTTATGTCAGTGGCTTTTATATAATTTTTATTTACTTTAAATTGAAACGCAACAGGTAAATAGGTTCATTAAAGCAGCAATAACGCAATAGTTTACGGGTTTCTTAGCAATGTATAAGTAGCAGGTTCGATCCTGACCCCTTGGGCTTCTGTCGTCCTACTCCTGACACAAGCTCTACGCTTAATTAGAGGGGTAAATAGGAATTCTAGTAATTCCTTAAAAAAACGAGTAATAAATAGTAAACGAGAATTTCTTATTACATTTTATATTATTAAGTAGACCCCGTCGCCCACAAAATCAAAATCCTTCAAATTATCTCCATTACGCAAGGTCGAATCACCATGTAAAATAATTAAATTAAACATGGAGCTACCATTATTTACCACCAATTAAATTACAAATGAGTTTCTTTAAGTAAGAGAGCGGCAAATGCGCAGCAGGCTCACCTGATGCAATGTGACTACCACCGCCCATAGATGTGCGTTGCCGGACTTTATGTAGCTGTTATTACCATTCCTTACACCAACGATGACAAATAATACAATGATTCTTAAGCCTGAAATTAAACTGGCTCAATCACCTTTAAAAGCGAATATAGCAATACTAAGTAAGTATTGCTATTTTAAGGTGGAATATGAAATGAAAGTGTGGTAGCAACCAAACTGTACAAAGCCCTACAGTCACATGGGGCTTTCTGACTTTAATCTCTTGTTTTCCGTATTAAATGAACTCGTGTCATTTAATACAGTAAACAAAAGACAAAAGCCAGATTAGCCATATTAACGGAGACAGCCATTTTGTAGCAAGCCGTGCGTTACTAATCTCGCGTCGTTTACTTAACTGTATACCCTGATTCTACTATTATCGCAATACTAAGTTCATTTAATAAATTTCAATTGCCAATGCAATAAAGTTTTTTATTTATTTAATAGTTATAATATTTTTATGAACATAATATTATTATATCATATGTGTATTATGAGAAATATTTAGTTATATACAGAGTAATAGGAACTAGTTTTTCTTAAATTTAATTATAATATTATTTTACAACTTAAATGTTTACTATAGCAGCTAACGTCTGAGCTAATTACATATTTATCATATTTAAAGATATGAAGTTAGATATTAAGAAAGCTTTATAATCTGTGAACTTCCTTGTCAGTTGTCATTATTTGTGGCAATTTAAACCATGAATATGTTTTTTTAACAATTCATACCATTCTAAAAAGTCGCAAAATATTTAAATAAACTTCGAAATTTATAAAAGATATATAACAGAAACCGAATAACAATCTTTTGTCGAAAACTACAACCGAGTTTTACATCGAATCGAGAATTTTTCGATTGTTTCGAGTGCACTAAATCCGAAAGCCTGTCTGCACAGAGTACATTGAATTGAGTTTAGTAAGTGAAGAGTATCCAAGTCAGCTCGATAATTTGGTATTCCCTCTCAATTGATTCGATTAGCAGTCTCGTCGACGGCTCCATCTAGCATTCACTTTTTCACGTTTACTTTTTTATCGAATTCAATAGATGGAAAAACGTTGCCAGGATTAAAATTATTGACGGATGTTTTTGTTATAAAATCTTAATATTGAAAGCAATTATGACAAAAAAGATTTATATATATATATATATATATATATACGTATTTTCGTTTAAGGAAAGAGGTTTGTAGATTATTACACCACAAAATACTTATAGAGAAATATGATTTCGGCTTACAAAGCTTATCTTTAATTAACGATAGTGAAAATTACTTTGTTCTTATAATGAGCAATTAATATTGGCGGGGGACTGTAAGAAGTAATGGTGAAGATCTTCCCTCTGAAATCAACTATACTCATGTATGTGTATGTATATGTTGGAGGCCATTTGTTCCATCGATTACGTGTAAATGTATCAGCAAACATTAACAAAAAAAAAGTATGAATCATTTTGAACTTACAAAAAATACCGTAACTGCTTAAAAATTTTAATATGAGTTGCTGCAGTCCAACCTACATTGTATGATTGACAATTACTGGCCTCGTGACTAACGTTAAGAAAAATAGGAGATTTAGAAGGACTGACCTAATAAATCATAGAAAGACGACAACAGCTCGATGACGACACTAGGGGAAATGAGGATGACTAGATTGCAGACGAACAAATAGCCTGTCTTTTTCTTCTTACTTTACAAAAATTAGTACTTAATATATTTATAAAAAACTGATTTTGGGCAATATAATATTGCTGTTTATAAGTATTATTTCTGAATTTTTGAATTTTTGAATCACATGAAAATCATCAAAAGCTTAAAATTATATGTTAATTTTCATGACACTACTACTTTATATTAAAAGGTTCCCTAGGGATCCAGGGGATTTCCAAGGATTCATTATGCTACCTCCGCATCCAACATACACGCAATCAAAATTCAAGCGACTTTCCTAAATTTATTCAACTCCGTAAAATAAATTATGTGAAATTTGAATTAATGCTATTTCCTAACAGACGGCTACAATAAATATATTAAAAATATAAATTATATAAAATAAAACGCTCAAGATCAATAGAATAGAAATAAAAATTTCAATGTTGATTACAAACTTTACTAATATAATATAATTTGTTTTTTTTTTTTTATTATTTAATTTTGTGTATTATAAAAATGTCTGTACATAGTTTACGATCAAAAACTAATCTTTAAATAAATTTTGTCAATAGTTCGCAACAAATATAATATAATTATTACTAATTAATATCAGTGACAATACATACTTTTTAATATCAATTTCAATTCAATTGTGCTTTGAGCAATAGTTGAGTGTGTTAGTTCTAAAATTGATTTCACCAGACAACAAATTTATCTAAAACATACGAATTATACTTTTCAAATTTAGAAACAACGCGCAGTGCAATTAATTGAATGTAACGCAATTAAACTTTGAAAAATTTGTTATTTAAATGAAATCATTAAGCTGTACTATGTAATTTTAAATATTCGTCAAAGTAAAACAACATTCGGAACTGTTAACACGTAACCAACTTTTAATATGACAATTTTAATATGCTTATAAGACTACGAGAATAAAATATTAAACATAAAATATCACCACAATTTAAAAGAATATTATATTCAATTTATAGATTATCAAACATTGCCTTAAGTAAAATGTGAGAGATTTGTCTACAATGAATTTGTATCATGTGTATTTAAGCTGCTTTTATAGTGCTACTAGAAATACATATTGTTCTAATCCAATGTGTGCCTTGCTCACCACAAAGCATTGTGATCAGAAGGCAATCTCTCTGTGTCAATCTATTATCCTCCTAAACCAAGATAGGTTTACGGGAATAGTTAGAATTCCCACTATTGTAAGATACAAATGATGCGACGCAAGACATCGAATTAAAATAAATCACTGACTAAATGCCATTGACAAAAATAAATAAACAAAAAAAAGTCGAGATGGCCCAGTGGTAAGAACGCGTGAATCTTAACCTCTGAATTTTCATGTGCTTAATTTCTGTTTATAATTCATCTCGTGCTTTTCGGTGAAGGAAAACATCGTGAGGAAACCTGCATGTATCTAATTTCATCGAAATTCTGCCACATATGTATTCCACCAACCCGCATTGGAGCATCGTGGTTGAATAAGCTCCAAACCTTCTCCCCAAAAAGGGAGAGGAGGCCTTAGCCCAGCAGTGGGACATTAACAGGCTGTTACTGAAATAAACAAAAACTTTTTCAAAAGACTAAGAAAAAAAACCTAGCTGAGAGATCGTGCGCTGTGCAACTTCTGCGATAAATTAACTAAAATATAAAATTGCATTAAGTCCAAACTGTTAGTAAGTTAATGTAGGGCTTATTTTAATTGTGACAAAGTATATTTTCACGTGGCGAGATGCCAGCGGAGTATATTAAAAAGAACTTTGTCTTTATAAAATTCGCCTTCCTGTTTTGAGCTCTTAATTAACCCGCGGTGAATTTTATTTAACATAACGGGAATATAAAGGGTAGAAATTAGAAGCAAATTACATAGAAATCTAGCTTTGAATTAAAAAAAGGGGTTACTAAGCATCTACTAATTAATAGAATTACATCTAGTTCTTATGAAATGAAAGCAAACACTTTAATTAACATCTTTGTTGTAGAGCTATTGTAAAATTCATGATATTATAATTTCTCTAGTGGCATAGCATAAAAATAGCACGTTTTTTTACAATCATCGTTATTTAATATAAAATCGCAAATCAATTTCACGTAATTGTAATTTCACTGGATACATTCTGCATGATATAAGAATTTTAATTAATTATTAATAGTAGCAATACCCGTTTATAGATCTCGCGGGTTTTCATTGGTCGCTTTTTAATAGTGGCTATTATTTAATATCTTGCAATTACAAGATTAATAGCTCATAAGTCAAAAGTCGAATAAAAAGTGGATCAAGTGTTAAATAGTAAAATTGTCAAAACACTATTGAATAAGATTTTAAGACGATCGACAAAATCCCTCACAATTATAATGTAGTAGTAGTAGTAACTATTGTCGCTTACAACTGCTTTTATAATAACCAAAAACCAACGAATCAATCAGGTGTGGTAACAGCTCATGATGACGATAATTTCAGTTCGTATCTACGTTTTTTTAAATATATCCGAAACAAGATATTGAGTAATTCTGAATATCTATGACCTGGATGCAATATAAAGCTTATTGATCATTGTGTACCTAAATAGTATGTACAGAAGACGAGTTTATGTGTTTAGAAACCGTGAATCTTAATCAAACAATAATGGTTAGAATTAGGGCGTGCATCACTGAATTTTAATGTGCTTATAATTTATATTGTACACGGCGCTGAAGGAAAACATCGTGAGGAAATCTACATTTGTCGGATGAAAACTGGTACATATGTATTCACCAAACCGTATTAGAATAGCGTGTTTGAATAAGTTTCAAGCCGTCTTAAGGAGTTATGGATGGTAATTTACATATCGAATATACACTTTGAATGTGGAACTAATTTACTAAATATTTCATATTTTTGATCAGATGATACTCAGATGAGTATTTACAATATAGAATATTTATATAGAATAGGTAGATGGACGAGCCCATGGGCCACCTGATGGTATGTGGTCAGCAACGCCCATTGGCATTTTAAGAAATGTTAACCATCGCTTACATCGCCAATGTGCCACTTACCTTGTGAACTAAGATTTTATGTCCCTCATGATTGTAATTACACTAGCTCACTCACCCTTCAAACCGCAACACGACAATACCAAATACTGCTGTTTTGCGGTAGGATATCTGATGAGTGGGTGGTACTTACCCAGATAAGCTTGCACAAAGCCCTACCACCAATTATTATGGCAAAGTTTGAATCAAACTCTAATAACAATGGCTTGTAATACAAAATACAGGCTAGAACGTTAATCGCCTGCACTACACCACAGAAACCGCAATCCGAATTTATAGCTTGCGTTGATTTCACTTTAATTATAAACTAATTTCGAACAGTCTCCATTATAAACAGTAATACTAGGCAAATTTTATTAAATCTTACATTATATGATACATTCAACTGATATTCCATACAATAAATTGCAAATAACTGGATCTTGTAATTTGGTCGAGACGGCCTAGCGGTTAAATCGTGAATCTCAACCGAAGATTATGGGTGCAAACCCAGACATTCACCACTAAAATTTTTGTTTATAATTATTAATCTCGTGCTCGGCGGTGAAATTTAATATCGTGATGAAATCTTCGGTTAAAGTGTTTTAGGCATCGGGCCATGTCGGCTCGCCCTTTTAAATAAATTATCTAAGACACACCCGCAATCAATCATCTAAAGTACTTACATTTTATAAATTAAAAAAAAAAACCTGCACGTACACCTCAGTATAATATTTCTTAATTTGTTGAAAAAAAATACATATAAAATTAAGGACAATATTTTTTTTTATTGCTAATAGTTTTTGGAGTCGAAGCAAGGAAATAAAAACGATTCAGTTTAAATAGATTTGCCACTCACCCAACTTTGGCTGACACCGTCTTCATTACATACGAATCGAAAAGAGAGAAAACCCGATAAAAGAGCGGGAGTGAGCTATGAACGTGTTTCATTGTATGCGGCTTATAACATCTGCGCTCTAGCAATACCCAATTGTATTTAAAGACACTAAGTCTTATCATCTCTATAACAAATACTACGGGTGGTAGGGCTTTGTGCACGCTCGTCTGGGTAGGTACAACCCACTCATCAGATATTCTACCGCAAAATAGCAGTATTTGGTATTGTTGTGTTCCGGTTTTAAGGGTGAGTAAGCCAGTGTAATTACAAGCACAAGGGACAAAATTTTTTTATCCTTGCGGTATGTCAAACCCATCGTATCTTAAACTATCTTACATATCAAATTTTATCTTATGGGTTTTATAAAGGGACATCTTGGTTCCCAAGGTTCGTGAAGCATTAGTGATGCAAACGATGGTTAACATTCTTACAATACTAATGTTATGGGCGTTGGTGACCACTTACCATCAGGTGACCCAAATGCTCGTCCGCCTACCTATTCAATAAAAAATAAATATCAAATACGTTTATGAATGTGTTGTTACTCCTTTTTATATTCATTTTCGACCAGACCAATAATTAATAATTAACATTTTCCTATCTTTTCATTATTAAAAATATTGTTTTCTTCTTAATATACAAAAAAAATACTCATCACGTTAATTGGAGGTTATGATTAATAAAATGAAAGTCAACGAAGATGATGAAATGCGTAGCACAGCACAATGGCCCCGACGTTTTTTTATATTAATCAGCACATTTTAATGTATTTTGCAAATGATAAATTTATTACATTTTAATTAAATATTAGACTTTTTAAAATAAATAATTTAATTTTAGAATAGACTTCTACGGGTATATCCCAATATTGCAGTGCCCGAAAGAGTTATAATGGTGTCGTTATTAAAAACCTAATTACCATACCAATATAATACCCAAATTTCTGGAAATAAAATTTTTTAGAGAAATCTATCTTTGATCGAATGGCTTACAATGCTTTGTTAGTGACAATAGCTTAATTACATCTGAAATATCAGCATTTAAGTGGATAGTTGCTTAATTGTACGGAGCGATAACCAAATCTTTTAACAAAAATATCGATCGCATTTGTCTAATCACTAATTCTGTATTACAATTTCAGAATTTAATTTTCCTAAACATACCCAAAATAATCATTTCTACTAATTATAATTTAGTAAAGTATTGTTTTTTGTGTGTACATTTTACATTGAATTTGAACTTGTAAACTTTATTTGATGAGCCGGTTGACGTGGTTGGTGGATGCTTGCCTTTCACGCCGAAGGTTGTGGGTTCAATTCCCACTCAGGACAGATATCTGTGTGCAGGAACATGTCTGTTTGTCCTGAGTCTGGGTGTTATTAACTATATAAGTATGTATTTACAAAAGAAAAATAGTATATGTAGTATATCAGTTGTCTGGATTCCATAGTACAAGCTCTGTACAAGCTAAATTTGGGATCAGATGGCCGTGTGTGAAAAAAAATCCCAGGATATTATTATTATTTCTCTATTTTATAGTCATCGTAACACCTTTTGATTTCTAATTTTTACTCTTAATATGTTTTGCTTAGAATAATCCGACAGCGTACCATCTATTTTACGTTTATGATAAAATGTAAGAAACATTCAAGCACAAATCACAACCAAAAGAAGCATCGTTTTTAATTTAAGATAAATCCTTCGTAGTATAATGTATATAACGTTGCAACACGAAGGATTTATATGGAAAATTCTATCGCGATTATTTTCACTTAAAACACTCTCGCAACTAAACGTCGCTTTGGACATTTAATGCAGCTATTAGGGTAGACTTACTGATCGATTATTATTGACACACCACACTGTGCTGCTCCCTGGAGACTTTTAGAGAGTATGGGTAAGGGGACTATCGTATACCAAACATTATTCATGTAATATTGCATGGATTTAACGAATGATTATAAAAAAATGTGAAACTAATATACTATACTAATATACTAATAACTAAATTAAATAAATAGAAATTTTTTAAAATATGATTTTGGGAGTTCTGTACATGTGAAAAAAATCTAAGTTTTGATGAAGATTTGTCAATATTAATATATTATTATTAAATATATTAACAAGAAATTTACTAATAATGTTGTATAGTGCTGGCTGATTTGCTGCCAATTAAATATAATTATATTTCTCAAAACAAGAGGAAGAGTTATTTTTAAGCTTCCATATAGATATTATTGTCGTGTTGCTTAATGGTGTACGGATCTAACGATCTGAAAGTGACCGGTTTAGTCCTAACCTCTTGGGTCCTTGTCATACACACTCTTGCAAGCTTAACGCTTAAATGGAGTGGAAAATAGAAATATTTATAATGTCGCGAAAATAGACTTTTGTTACTATTCCATTTAAAATCAAATATTTTTTATTCAAGTAAGCTCTTATAAGTACTTTTAAATAGTTTTTTGACGCATTTAATATTTAATTCTTATAAAATACATAGTGAACTCTTCAAAAACAAAACATCTTTCATTTATAGCCAATCAATTCAAAATAAATTCATAATATGAAACATTATGGATATTAACTACCCAGTCAAACAAACAGCCTGCCTACATGGACGCTTGTTTTTTGCCATTTGATTATATCTTCCATTAAAAAAATTGGATACAATTGCTAATATGTAATTAATTTAGAAAACATATGCAATATTTATTTATTTATTTATTTATTTATTTATATATATTCCAATATTATTTTGACTATTTATTGAGAAATTTGTTTTTGTCAATCTCAATATGCAACCTCTTTCTAAATCGGAATTTGGACGAAATCTTATCTTTAGGTTTTCTTGCGGTTCACAGCAAAGTTTTTATCTTACGTTGAATCTCTAAGCCACATCTCCTGAAAAATCCTTTGTTAATCTCGGCGACAGTTGGGATTTAAGTGTTTGTTTTTTTGGGTTACTTGGTAAATGTATTATGTACATCTTGTTCGTGATGGTTCAGAACACTAATTAGTGGAAACTATAGAAATATTTTAAGTGAAATAATTCAATATTTCTTAATTATTACTGTCACCTTATAATATTGAAATTTAAAGAAGAAGAAAGAAAAGAATTCAAGAAATAGTTTATTAAAATTTCTTCTTCAGCTGTACTCGTCTAAATTTTGTTCATTGAACACAGCTGGGTTTACTTAAATTCGGACTTGTAGTCAATTCCGAGCTACGGACTTTTATAAAAAACGAAATAAATAACTAAATTAAATATTTGAAGAATATACGATCCTTAATCAGAGACCAAATTTTATAAAAGCAAATAGTACTGATGTAATGCAAGATCATATTAAGAAGGTTTTATTGTTGTATTGGTAGTAATGAACAACCCACTCCATAGTTTCTACCACAAATTACAATAATTAGATAAACGATTACTTCTTTATTTTCTATATATATTAGATTTTGTATATTAAAATGAAGTTCTCGGAATGGATCAGAATGGAGCAATAAGCTTAAATCTATTTTTAAAGAAGTTCATCTCCCAACCGTAAGACATTAACGGACTACTTCAGTTTTAATGAATTACTTTCATAAATAAATATAAATGGATAAATATTAGAAGAACATTAAGAGCATTTCGAAAAACATTATTTAAATGTTTTCATAAAAATAAATAACAATTGAAATTTTAATAACCTTTCATTTTCAAACGATTTGGATAAAAGCAAATATAATGAAAAGTTTAAATTCCGGAGTAAATAGATGACTTTAAGTAAATACATAAACATTGGTTCTTGTGCAAAAATCGAAGTAGAAAACTCATGATATAATCATTCATTCATTCATTATAAGGTCCTCCAAACCGATTTCAGCCACGGCGGCCAATCTCAAGAGAGATTAGCCAACTGCGCAAGACATATTATAGTGCACAAGTGTGTGCGCAAACACAGGTGCACTCTCAATTCCCTAACCCTCATGGGATGGCAATCCGAGATGACCGGAAAGAGTTCAGGCGCAGAACCAACGGCTTTACGTGCTTTCAGAGGCATTTTGAACTTCCAGACACTGGGCTGCTACTGAGAATTTTCTGACAGAAAAACCCAACAACTTTTTATTGGCCTGACCTGGAATTGAACCCAGGACCTCTGGGTCAGCGGCCTTATATCTAGCCACTAGACCAACGAGGCAGTCAAGCAGTAGAAATTTATCATGATTCCTAATATAATGGTTTGAGGCGAGCGAGTTTAAATCATCATCAAGGCCACAGATCCCGAGGGTTCAAGCCTCAGGTCGAGCCAATAAAAAACTATTGGGTTTTTCATTTGAAAATTATCTGTAGCAGTCGGAGTCCGAAAGATGGAAGTGTGTACACTCCCGTGCCTCAGCGTAGACCGTTGCTCCTGCGCTTTAAATCTTTCCGGTTGTATCAGATTGCCGTCCCTTCGGATTATAAGAGTGAGGATCTAAGGAGTCTTTGCACACACACTTATGCACTATAATATTTCGCGCGCAGTTGGCTAATCTCTTTTAAAATTAGCTGGCGTGGCCGAAATTGGTCATCATCATCAAAAATTATTTATGATGATATAAAAAATATTTAAATAAACGAGTGAAAAAAATACGCGGGACGTATAGTACGATGCATAAGCCTCAAATTCTTGTTTTACCCGTGTGAAGTCGGGCGGGTAGCTAGGCGTCAATATACAGATCATACGATTTAATATGTTATTTTCATAGTATAAATAATTATACTGGCTCACATTAGACTGTAGAACAACTAATGGACGGTACCGCAGACGTGCAATTGTACTTTTCATATACATATATAAATTTTAATTAATTACTATGAGAATATTGTATTCGAAATGAATATTTGATTGCTTGCTTAAGTCTTAATTGAAATGAATATGTTATGAGTAATGGCACCGTGTGTGATCGTTATTTGCATTTTCGTTGTACCAGATTCGATTTTTTTTCTTTTCGCATCCAGCTATTAAATTATTAAAAGTATTAGCGAAATATATAAGTAATATTGCTCTTCATTTATAGTACAGTACAGTACAGTATCAGCCTGTTAATGTCCCACTGCTGGGCTAGGCCTCCTTTCACTTTTGAGGAGAAGGTTTAGAGCTTATTTCATAAGTTCACCATGCTGCTCCAATGCGGGTTGGTAGAATACACATGTGGCATAATTTCAATGAAATTCGACAAATGCAGATTTCATAATAAATATTAAACACAAATTAAGCACATGAAAATTCAATGGTGCTTGCCCGAGCTTGAACCCACGATCATCGGTTAAGATTGACGCGTTGTAACCACTAGGCCATCTCGGCTTTTTACTGTCTTCATTTATATTAAATACTAATAAAATACTTTTCTACTGATAAAATACTTTTGTTGAATGCCTCGTTGGTCTAGTGGCTTGATGTAAGGCCACAGATCCGAAGGTTCTGTTCAATTCCCAGGTCGGGCCAATTAAAAAATAAAGTTATTGGGTTTTTCTGTCAGAAAATTCTTAGTTGCAGCCCGAAGTGTGGAAGTTGTAAGTGTGTACACTCCTGTGCCTTGGAAAGCACGTAAAGCCGTTGGTCCTGCGCCTGAACTCTCTCCTTTTGTGTCGGATTGTCGTCCCATCAGATTATGAGAGCTAAGGAAAAGAGAGTGCCGGATGCACTCTCTTTTCCTGTGTGTTTGCGCACAGACTTGTGCAATATAATATCTCGTGCATTTTGGCTAATCTCTCTTGAGATTGGCCACCGTGGCCGAAGCTGAAGGACATTGTTATTAATACTTTTCTACAAATCTGGTCCATATTAAAAAAATATAAATTTTAGGTCATGGCTAAAATAAAAGCTTAATTTTAGAAAAATATACATTAAATGTGTATATGTGTGTGGTAATAGTTTAGCTAAAGATATTATTTTTGCAACACTGTTCCAAGTCTTCTGCAAATGCGATTACCCGAAAACAAAATGGTTTGAGAAAAATGACAAAAGTTTTAACGTTTTGTCTTTGAAGTTCCCATTTATTGTCGCACTTGATAAGTACAGTGAAGAAATGTAATAAAGTTTTAGTTTTCATATAGATTTTAAACCGTATTTCAACATATTTTCTGTAAGAACAAATTTGAAACTCACTTATGAATTACTCTGGTGAACATTATTTACCATTCAAGTATACTAGTTCCTCAAATCTTGAGTTTTGGCTCGAAACAGGTATACTGAAAAATTTTGATTCAATTCATTGAATCTTAATCTAATCCTTTTTTTTATCGCTGGATAAACGCTTTACGCGTTTCCAACACGGGAACAGTGGGGAGGTATATGGGGCTCGCCGGTGTCCGAACATCGGAAAACCGACTAAAAAACCAGCAGTACCCGTTCCGTCTTAACGAGGACCGCCACGGCATCGCTTTCGCATGCTACCGTGACGAATCTTAATCTAATCCTACGGAACCTTCAGAACATATATATGTATGAGTATGTATATCACTGTATGTATATTACTGGTGGTAGAGCTTTGTGCAAGCTCGTCTGGGTAGGTACCACCCACTTATCAGATATTCTACCGCAAAACAGCAGTACTTGTTATTGTTGTGTTCCGATTTGAAGGATGAGTGAGCCAGTGTAATTACAGGCACAAGGGACATAAAATCTTAGTTCCCAAGGTTGGTGGCGCATTGGCTATGTAAGAAATGGTTGACATTTCTTACAATGCCAATGTATAAGGGCGTTTGGTGACCACTTACCATCAGGTGGCCCATATGCTCGTCCGCCTTCCTATTCTATAAAAAAAAATCTATTTTCGCAATCTCATAATCTGAGGGGACGGCAATCTCACAACAACCAAAAGACATGACGCGGAAACAGCAACCTTACATAATCAAGGCACATCACTTAACACTACCAAATGTAGGCACTGAGTTGAGAACTGTGCTGCTAGTGAGAATTGAGATTCCTTTGGCCTACCCGGAGTTTAAACTCAATACCTCGATAACTACAGCCAGAGAAATATAAATTATTAATAAATTTATAAAATACGATATAATAAACGTACAAATTATTCAATTGCATTTTAATCAAGCAATAAAATTGATCACCTAAGCTTTCGTGTTTTATTGCTGTAAGTAATCTACATTTTATCTTTACTTTTACAGCCTTAAATAAAAAACCCGGGGACGTAATGAACGTTAGTTGGTAATTATTTTAAGCCTAAGTAACTTAAAGAATAAAGGACATCGTATTTTTGAAACTTTTAAGATTGGATATTTTCTTGACACAAGTTTGGAGCTTGAAGTTTCTTGTGGCATCACTGTTATCATTGATCAACCGACGCCATTGTTATCAACGTAACGAGAGGTTGAACGTTTTTGTCCCAATTTAAAGTTTTCGTTCATTTATGAATCGATTCGATGTTATTCGTAACGGTAGAGTTTGTCTCCGATTGGAAATAATATAATAAATATATCTAAGTATTTTGCACTCAAGTAAACTTTTTGTCGGCCGCGATAACCCTGTGATGAGAACACGTAAATCTTAACCGAAGTTTACGAGTTCGAACCTGGGCGAGAACCACTGATTTTTACGTGCTTATTTTGTATTTTAATTCAGTAACAGTAACAGCCTGTTAATGTCCCACTGCTGGGCTAAAGCCTCCTCTCCCTATTGAGAAGCAAATTTGGCGCTTATTCCACCACGCTGCACGAGATTATTTATAAACACAAATTAAGCTTGTCCAGGTGTGTTGTGCTTGTCCGGGCTTGAACTCACGATCATCGGTTAAGATTCACGCGTTCAAACCACTATCTGGTGCTTATCAGTGAAGCGTAAGGAATGCATATGTCAAATGTGTGTTCACCGACCCGCATTTAAGCATCGTGTTGAATAATCTCCAAACACTCTCTTTATAAGGAGAGGAGGCCAGCAGTGGGACATTCACAGTTTACTTTACTGTTATTGTTATTAATAGATACTTTATAATAAATTAAAAGTTAAGACACCCTTGTAAAATATATTATATTGAATTTTAAAAATTGTGATCTTTTTTATATAAAATAGGAAAGCGGACAAGCATATGGGCCACCTGATGATAAGTGGTCACCAACGCCCATAGATATTGGCATTGTAAGAAATGTTAACCATCGCTTACATCACCAATGCGCTACCAACCTTGAGAACTAAGATGTTATATCCCTTGTGCGTGTAATTAGATTATCTGATGAGTGGGTGGTACCTACCCAGACGAGCTTGTACAAAGCTCCACCACCAGTAAAATCTGTATGTGTCTGTAAAGTATCTGCATCAAATCGGCGCGTGTAACTATAAATCTAATTATAATAAAGTTTAACGTAAAAATATTAATATTGCTTAGAATAAAGAATATTTATTTTTTTTTAAAAATGTTTGTAAAAAATACATTACCTTAGTTTAATAATGTTCAAAGGGTTTAATTAGAAGCAGAGATACCTCCTACACATTTGAACCGTTTGTATATTTTTCTAAATATTTCTTGCATAAAACAGCTTCAACCATTATTATATCGCCTAAACCCTTGTCTCCTATAATACGTTTAAGTCATTCGAAAACTTTAATAATTATTTATTTATTTAGTTATTTAGGATTACCAACGTGACATAGAATAATAATTAGAAATTAAAAATTTATAAATTGATAGGACTAAGGGTAAAAGTTGCCATACCACATATAACCACGACATACAGAAAATACACAAGCATCTAAAATAATAATGAAAGAAAAGAAAAATCAAAAAATAAATTTAAAACAATTTGTATGTAACAAAAATATTATGAAGCTGCACGAAGACAAATATTTTTTTAATAAAGCTAGTTATAATGGCGTTGCATAACGCGGCTATATTGTGAACTCATTTTCATATGTAGTAGAACTTACAGCTCTTATCACGAATATTAGTAAGAGACAAGAGTTGCAAACCAACGGTATTAGCTACTAATGTTAATTTCGTATCACTTATGAGCATTGGAGATAACACAATTATTATCAGAGTGATAAATGAAATTATGTTCATAATGTGAACTTTCATTAAAATCCCAAATAGAATTGTAAATTAAAAATCGATACTGCGCAAATATGATCGCGTGGTGTGGTGACAAAAATACTGGCAGACTTTTTCGATTTCGCAATTCCGATTCTCTGTGCGAAAAATAAACCAGTCCTCCTGCCACTAGTAGAAGAAATAGCGCGAGGTATATAAGTTATAGTTTTGTCTTCTCACAAGCTTTAGGTCCAAGCATTTCAACTGTAAATGGTCCTAAGATATCATTTGGAATTAGTATGTACGCTGTTCGATCACTTCAACATATTCTGATGTAGCTTCGGCCTTCAGCGTATTTCCCTTGAAATAGGGCCAAACTGTCAACGCATATACATATTATAAAAAATTTAATATCTTAAAAAAAATAATGCCCAAAAATTTGTCACTTCTACAAATAACGTAAAGCATCACACATGCGTGCCTGATTTTTAGATATTCTTTTTTCGAGACACGCAGGCTTTCTCACTAAAACATCGCAAAACGCTTGCATTTCTCGTATTTAAATATTTTCCGGTCACAGATATATTTATATTAAGTCCTTAAATATGAAATTAGCGTTTTGTCGTACTGACCACTTTTGATCTGAATCTCCTCTTTGGTTAAGAATTCCAAATTCAAATTTATAAATTCATTTAGCTGGTACATTTGAGTTTTGAAAAGTCATTCATTTATTTTTTCCTCATTTTTCTTCTTTGGCGTCGCTTATTACCGCACAATTGAAAACATAAAATATCGGTATATTTACTAGTACGAGTTCTACCCTGGCACCAGTGCTGCAGAACCGCTGCTAGCTGTAGCTGCTACCCCGCTCGAAGGATTAATGATGTGTACGGCGCTGGTGTCGCAAAAGAAAGCACGGTACGTTTTTGGTTTCAATGTTTTCGTTCTGGAAATCTCGACCTTCAGAACCAACCCCGTGGACGGCCGGAGACCAAAGTGGAAAATAAAGAATTAAAGGCTATTGTGAAAGTACACCAATTCGTACTAGAACAATGAGATATTGTGAATACGCTCCAGACCTTATCAAAAAAGAGGGCTTTACTAAATAAATAGTCCAAATAATCTTAGTGTATCTTGTTCCAGATATGTAATAAGTTATTGAAAAACCTCTCACAGTATCAATAATTCACTTGACATCAGTTGATCCAATTCTTCATATACCTTTTAAGAATCAATAAAAATCGAGTGCTACTTCATCAATGGAGACAATACACTGACACAAAAAGGTCAAAACCTTTGCTTATTTCATCAATAATACTAAGTTGTGACTCGAAAAAATATTCCACCATTAAGGTGATAGAAATTTTTTTGCTTTTTCACTTATTTATTTTTCACTCAGTATCTCCAGGAACTAAGTTTATTAATACTTTTATATTGGATAGTTCAGATATGTGACATTAACTATAATAATTATAATACTTATTTTATAACGCGTATCAAAATAGCGTATTACCTTGTCTTTTCCAATATCTCACGTATTATATATGACATGATATGATATGATAATGGCACAAACAGCTGCGATCTCGAGTGTATTGCAAAAATAATTTGCAAAAAATCATATATATGTTAGATTTAAATTTCACAGAATAAATTTGAAAAATATTATGATCGAAACGAATAAAAGATTTAATCAATTTTATTGGAGTGAAATTATTTTTCGAAAAAATATTCCACCATTAAGGTGATAGAAATTTTTTTGCTTTTTCACTTATTTATTTTTCACTCAGTATCTCCAGTAACTAAGTTTATTAATACTTTTATATTGGATAGTTCAGATATGTGACATTAACTATAATAATTATAATACTTATTTTATAACGCGTATCAAAATAGCGTATTACCTTGTATTTTCCAATATCTCACGTATTATATATGACATGATATGATATGATAATGGCACAAACAGCTGCGATCTCGAGTGTATTGCAAAAATAATTTGCAAAAAATCATATATATGTTAGATTTAAATTTCACAGAATAAATTTGAAAAATATTATGATCGAAACGAATAAAAGATTTAATCAATTTTATTGGAGTGAAATTATTTTTCGAAAAAATATTCCACCATTAAGGTGATAGAAATTTTTTTGCTTTTTCACTTATTTATTTTTCACTCAGTATCTCCAGTAACTAAGTTTATTAATACTTTTATATTGGATAGTTCAGATATGTGACATTAACTATAATAATTATAATACTTATTTTATAACGCGTATCAAAATAGCGTATTACCTTGTATTTTCCAATATCTCACGTATTATATATGACATGATATGATATGATAATGGCACAAACAGCTGCGATCTCGAGTGTATTGCAAAAATAATTTGCAAAAAATCATATATATGTTAGATTTAAATTTCACAGAATAAATTTGAAAAATATTATGATCGAAACGAATAAAAGATTTAATCAATTTTATTGGAGTGAAATTATTTTTCGGGAATTGTAGCAATCGAATATGCGAGTAATTCTGTAATTTCTTGAAAATTGTAAGATTATTTGACGATGTGATAAATTGAATACGACAAATTACACTTAATGTAGCGGAGAAAATCTAGATCATTTCGTATAATGTAAAAATTCTACTCTTTCACTATAATTCTGCCATTATCCTTAGTGTATTCGAAGCAGAAAGTAATTCATTGTGTTATCATATTATAATTATACATTCATTTATAATTCCGCGTTAACAAATGGTTTTGAATTTTTTTTTATAATTTCACATTTCACTAATGGTAGCTTTGAGCAAGCTCGTCTGGGTAGGTACCACCCACTCATCAGATATTCTACCACAAAGCAGTAGTACTTGGTATTGTTGTGATCCGGTTTTAAGGGTGAGTGAGCCAGCGTAATTACAGGCACAAGGGATATGACAACTTAGTTCCCAAGATTGGTGGCGCATTCTCAATGTAGACAGGGGTTAACATTTCTTACAATTCCAATGTCTATGGGCGTGGGTAACCACTTACCATCAGGTGGCCCATTTGCTCATCCGCTTACCTATACTAGAAAAAAAAACTATACGTTTATATTTAATACGTCTACTATAATTTTGAAATAAAATATTTGGTTTTTTTTTATTCTTTCGTAATGATCAGGTACTAAAAAAGATAAATTATGTCAGTACCAAATTTTATAATAACATTAATGTAACTTTTTAAATTACAAATCATAAAAAACATTAAAACAAATAGTCTTGTACAGCGTATACATATAAACCTTTTATTAAACAAACCTACTTTTCACTGTTTTGTGGATTTTTGTAAATATGAAATTAGTTTTTTTTTTTTTTTCATTTCATATATTCTTAGCATACGCTTAAATAGCTGTTATACTCGTTGTTGTGACAATATTAAATGGCATTGCAATTTCTAAATTAGAACCAAGTAAATGAAATAATCATAAAGCGCACCTCCCTCGCATCTCACTGAACGCCCCACGTGTTTTCTTCTGTATTTATTACAATATAATGTATAATAACTAAATATACAGACCTACATATAAGTATATGGATATGTATAATCAAAACGATGTGTATATATTTAACAAATGACGTTAATCAAACAAGTTATTCTATCTTAGCGTACGCCTCACGTCTTTTTTTATTTAGCGTTTATTCGAAACAGTTTCTGAACGCCCGCATCTTACTGAACGCCCCACGTGTTTTCTTCTGTATTTATTACAATATAATGTATAACAACTAAATATACAGACCTACATATAAGTATATGGATATGTATAATCAAAACGATGTATATATATTAAACAAATGACGTTAATCAAACGAGCTATTCTATCTTAGCGTACGGCTCACGTCTTTTTTTATTTAGCGTTTATTCGAAACAGTTTCGTGTAATACATCTGGAAATATTAGTCGAAATTTTAAAATGTATGCATTAATTTACATCTGGATAAATCATTTACAATTGATATAAAGATTTATACTATGTGTCAAACAATATAACCTAAAGTTACCGGGAAATGAGCGAATGACAGATAATGCACGAAAATGTAATCTGCACAGCTATACAATTACTAAGAATCAACTGAATCGGTTTAAATAAAAAACTTGATATTTGTGCAAGCCGACTGAAACCGATTTTTTGATAAGCAGTGTACTTGGTTACCGAATTGGTTTAATGTATTCGAAAAATATATATTAAACAACCTGGGGACCGTCAATAGAAGGAAGGAAGAAAAAATTCGCAATCTGGGATGGTCGGTTTAACCATTTTCGAATAATCGATGATCAAGCACTAAAAAAAAATATGTGTGTGGATTTTTGTAAATATGAAATTAGTTTTTTTTTTTTTTTCATTTCATATATTCTTAGCATACGCTTAAATAGCTGTTATACTCGTTGTTGTGACAATATTAAATGGCATTGCAATTTCTAAATTAGAACCAAGTAAATGAAATAATCATAAAGCGCACCTCCCTCGCATCTCACTGAACGCCCCACGTGTTTTCTTCTGTATTTATTACAATATAATGTATAATAACTAAATATACAGACCTACATATAAGTATATGGATATGTATAATCAAAACGATGTGTATATATTTAACAAATGACGTTAATCAAACAAGTTATTCTATCTTAGCGTACGCCTCACGTCTTTTTTTATTTAGCGTTTATTCGAAACAGTTTCTGAACGCCCGCATCTTACTGAACGCCCCACGTGTTTTCTTCTGTATTTATTACAATATAATGTATAACAACTAAATATACAGACCTACATATAAGTATATGGATATGTATAATCAAAACGATGTATATATATTAAACAAATGACGTTAATCAAACGAGCTATTCTATCTTAGCGTACGGCTCACGTCTTTTTTTATTTAGCGTTTATTCGAAACAGTTTCGTGTAATACATCTGGAAATATTAGTCGAAATTTTAAAATGTATGCATTAATTTACATCTGGATAAATCATTTACAATTGATATAAAGATTTATACTATGTGTCAAACAATATAACCTAAAGTTACCGGGAAATGAGCGAATGACAGATAATGCACGAAAATGTAATCTGCACAGCTATACAATTACTAAGAATCAACTGAATCGGTTTAAATAAAAAACTTGATATTTGTGCAAGCCGACTGAAACCGATTTTTTGATAAGCAGTGTACTTGGTTACCGAATTGGTTTAATGTATTCGAAAAATATATATTAAACAACCTGGGGACCGTCAATAGAAGGAAGGAAGAAAAAATTCGCAATCTGGGATGGTCGGTTTAACCATTTTCGAATAATCGATGATCAAGCACTAAAAAAAAATATACGCGTCGAATATAACATTCTCCTGTCTTGCATTTAGTTAAATGTACTTTATTTCCATTTGGTATCTCTTTCTTTAATTTTGTTTTTTAGTGCGAAAAAGTAGTTGCTGTTACACACAAAACAAAAACAAAAAGACAAAGAAAAACTAACTTCCTTTGTGAACATTACTTTTACCTATAAGCGATACGCGATATTTAAAGTGATTATTATGATAATTAAGGGCTAATAATATGAATTTAGCTTAATATCTTAATATTTTTTATTTCTCTTTGAAATACGCAAACATTTCCAGATAAGTTATCATAGAATATACTTTAGTAATAAACGATAATTCAAGCTTCTAATGAGATATATGTATATTTTTCTCTTCAGAAATATAAATATAATAAGTTTTTATTTTATTTATACATATATGTATCTGATTAAAGTTAATAGGAATAAAAACTACTAATTGCATAATTTTATATAATCCTTAACGACGTTCACATCAGTAAATAAAAACTATAATATTTATATATTTTATATCAAAATAAAATTATTTATATTTGAAATTAAGATTATAATCATAAATCTAAATAAATATTATATTAATTTATGTCATTAATTTAAAAATATAAATAATGAAAAGTATATTTAAGAAAATTCAAGATAAGATTTAAAACTCTATTTTTCAGGTTTATTCATAAATGTATGTAAGTTGTAAGAGAATATCTTAACACTCGAAAACTATTTGTAAAGTGTCAGAAATAAATAAAATCCTATGTTAAAATCGCTTTTTTTATTCTACCATATTAGTTTTACTTACTTCAATTCATATTCAGCGCACGAACCCCCCACGCTTTTATAGACACAACTTTTCTTCACTTACAAAAACTCACTCCAAAATTTTTATAAGGAAACTTTGTTTTAAAATAAAACGGAAAAACCACTCTTATTTTTCGAAAGGAGCACTTTTTCACTTCACCGTACTACATTCGAAATTATTTCGTATCGGAAAAGTCCGCGTAATTTTCGTAGCGACAGCAACGTGGTGCTACGTCCGTAGTGGGTCTACGACTGTGCGTAGGACCGCTGTGTCGCCCTCTGACGGCGGTACTCAGAAGCTATCCTGAGGTATGTTTCGCAGACTATCTGCAGTATTAAATTTCTTTTAATACAACCGTGGGAATTTAATGCTGTCTTATTAACATAAAAGTTATACAAAAATTCTCCGTTTTGGGAATATCTACACTGTAAGTGGTATAACATAATTTTGTAAAAGTGAGATTTAAATTAACGAATGTCACATAATTTATATTTAAAGGAATTTTAAAATATTGTTTCTAAACTCAACTTATTCATTTAGTGATTCCTTTTAAAGCTGATTTGGTATACAAAACTTTAAGAATAATAAATAAGCGTAGCAATAAGTAAATCATACTTATTATTATTTAAGTTATTAATCTTCTTAAATAATACAAACTGTTTTATTATCTGATTCTGAAACTATACATTATTTACATTTTATAAATGATATAATACAATGAAACAAAATTATAACTTAATATACAAGGCAGTTACATTTCTATGTTGATAAACGTTATTATTATTATAAACATACAATGATTGCTAAATATAACATAAATAGACATAAGCACATATACACAATAAAACAACAAGTCTGCAGTTCTATTATTTAAAGACTCACTTCGCACACTTATACCGGCTTCAGTTATTATAATTTTTATAGTTACGACAGCACACCTTTTAGACATTTCTGGTTTTGTTCTCAAGCACCCTAGACCCTGGAGTCAATAGAAGTAAGTATAGGTCCATACGGGCTAAGCTTAAGCAAGGGATCCGAGGGAAGGGGTCCGCAGGGATGAGATATATTTTTTTAAACTTCTCCTATGTACTAGCAGGAATGCAATGTATCGATTATAAGTGAGTCTGTAGTCCGATTGGCACTTGGCTGATTTTCGGTTGGCCATGGCCACTGTCTTTTTTGAGCGCTGGCTCCGCGTCTCTTTGTTCTGCGGTGATTTTCGTTTATGATTAGAATTATATTAATAGTCCCGCTATTCGCTTACTAATGAATAATTGCAGACAATCTTTAGATTAGAAAGTTTGTAATGAATAAAATTATAGAGGGAGAGAATTTAAAAAAGAATAAACTTATAACACATATTAGAAAAATATATACATTAAATACGGCGAAATATAATTATATAATATTTTACATACAATATCAATATTAAGTAAAAGTATTACAGACATAGTAAGATAAATATTGGTAGTTTACTGGTGGTAGGGCTTTGTGCAAGCTCGTCTGGGTAGGTACCACCCACTCATCAGATACTCTACCGCAAAACAGCAATACTTGATATTGTTGTGTTCCGGTTTGAAGGGTGAGTGAGCCAGTGTAATTACAGGCACAAGGGACATAAAATCTTAGTTCCCAAGGTTGGTGGCGCATTGGCTATAAGCGATGGTTGACATTTCTTACAATGCCAATGTCTAAGGGCGTTTGGTATCACTTACCATCAGGTGGCCCATATGCTCGTCCACCTTCCTATTCTATAAAAAAAAAAAAAAAAAGTTATAATACTAGTAGTTTTTAATTTTACAATCAATACCGTAAATATAAAGCTTCTATATTGAATTTGAATTGGTATGAATTACAGCTTCTCATATTATCATTTTGATTCATTAATTATTATTATTTCGTACGACTATATTTCGTAATTTTACTAGAATAACCGCATAGCGCCATCTAGTGAAATAATACTAGAAACATGTTTATTAGCAAGGAATACTGAGTTAGAAACAGTGATGTCAACTGATAAGAAATTGTCTTATAACATATACGAAATTTCTTCTCATACCAAATCTCGATTTGGTAGACGTTAGCTATATCTAAGAACTACCTTTATGATTTTTTTTATTTTTTTTCTGTTATTTTCAGTAGTAACTTAATTTATTTATTTATACTTATGTGCAGACATTTTTTTTAAATAAAAAGAACAAAATACACATTACAAATTTAAAACAAAAACACGCCATCTAAAAGATTGTCCTGTGGCATTGTTCCCAAAACGCTGGCACTATTGCCCCTCTGCACCGCTAGACTCAGCCTTTGGGCTAAATAAGCGCCAGCTGTTGGGTCACCAAAAGTGTGGACCAGTATAATTTATTATGAATAAATATTAACTTAATTTTTAATAAAATTGTAATAATAGTCACAGGCAAGTGCGTCCGTGGCTTCGGTTTTATTGTTTTCTTAATAATTTTGTTCCAAATTTAAATTTCAAATAGGTGCGTACCTACGTACTCATGTATATCAGCGACTATATTAATTGATGTTACGGCTTTGCAAAAGCCTGTCTGGGTAGGTAACACCCGGTTCCGGTTTGAATGGTGAGTGAGCCAGTTTAATTAAGGGCACAAAAGGCATAACGTTCCCAAGGTTAACATATTAACAATTTAAGGGATGGTTAATGTTTCTTATAGTGCCAAAACCTATGGGCGGTGGTGACCACTTACGATTTAGTGAACCTAAATGTACATAAAAAAAATAAAGTAAAAGCATATCATAACCATTAACACCACCCACTCGAATTTCGTTTAAAATCTTTTTATCCAAAGATTGTTAATCCCTAGTCTATACAAATAAATGTCTATCTGTGTCAAAATAACTGTCTCTTTTGAAGTTAATATTGCTATTTGCGAGTTACCAAAACCAAAACAATATTTTTTGTTTGTCTGTCTGTTTGTTCACAAATTGAAATAACTGAATTACTATAAGAAGAACAAGGTTCCATTTAGTCTTTATTTCTTCAAAATCATTTGAGTATCAAAAGTTATAAAAACTTACGTATTTTTGTTGTTATTATATATGTTACGGCCATATATTTCGGTGGGCTAAATATGACAATTTCTGAATCAAGGGTCCCTTCATTATTGTGTCGGTTGAGCAAAGAAACACAGCAGTCGACGCGCGTTTGCAAGTTCGATTCACTCAATTCATGAGGTACCAATCGTTCAAGTTTTTTTACTTTCCCGATTTGCTTCAAGTGGATTAATACACTTTTATCGCTTACCCCGAAGTCTGCAGCTATCTCTGAAGTGCTTTGTGATGGATCCGCTTCCACAATAGCGTTTAATTGTTCATTTTCCACTTTGTCTCCGGCCGTCCACGGGGTTATTTCTGAAGGTCGAAATTTCCAGAACGAAAACGTTGAAACCAAAAACGTACCGTGCTTTCTTTTGCGATACCAGCGCCGTACACATTAATCCTTCAAGCTGTTACTGCAGCACTGGTGCCACGGTAGAACTCGTCAAACGACGAACGAACGACGCCAAAGAAAAAAAAAATAAGGAAAAAACAAATGAATGACTGTTTTCAAAACTCAAATGTACCAGCTAAATGAGTTTATAAATTTGAATTTGGAATTCTTAACCAAAGCGGAGATATTTCAGATCAAAGTGGTCAGTACGACAAAACGCTATTTTCATATGTAAGGACCTAATATATTATATATATGTATAAGAATATATAGCAGCTTAATATTTATATATATTAAGCTGCTTGCTGCTGCTTTATGGATAGGTAATCATATGTAGCATGTTCAAGTGTGAGTCATGCCAAAGATATCATTGTCCTAGCAAACGGAAATACTATACAAATATTGTATATAATGCCTCCTGCATTACATTGATTCAGTTTATCTATCTTTTACTAGAATAATAAACGCACTAATATCATAAGTACAAAAGGTCTGTCTAAAACACATAACATATTTTGACTTTTTTGCCCCTTTAACTGGATTTTCGATTATGACGCGGATGGAGCCGCGGGCGAAGCGTTAGTAAGTAATAAAGATTGATTATATATATATTGGATTTGGCCTGTTCGGTTTACATTTAATATATATGTATACATATCTCAAACTTACAAAAGAGCAGCTAAGCAATAGTATAAAGGTACCGCTTATAATAATTTTGAACATAATAAGTTGCTTTTTTTTTCAACCTTTTGCCGTCCACTGCTGGACGAAAGCCTCCCCCATAGAACGCCAACCATCCCGTAATAAGTTGCTTGGAACACAGAAATTATAATAATTATATTGATTAAAAAGTAAACGTGAAGTAACAGTCTGTTAACATTCCACTGCTTTGCCCCCTCTCCGTTTGAGGAGAAGGTTATGAGATTATTCCACCACGCTGTTCCTATATTAAATATTTTCTCTTTTTCTCTAATATATTATTTCTGTAATTTATTTTTCTTGATTGTCTTTTTTAATACTCAAAACGAGGTCCCCGTTACTCCCGTTGGACAAATTTGTTAATCGCTTAACGGAGTCTTATAATGAGGGCGGCCTTATTGTAATGGTCTAATTAAGATTACACTGTAATAAGAGAAGAGCCTCTGAGAAAACAAAATAATGCCAGAATTTCTTTAATTTATAATCATGATACCTAAAAATGACTCGTAAAATTGAGCTATATTTTAAAATTAATTTAATTTTACAAAATATACACAATAAAAAATAAGTGTGCGTGGATAGAGAAATCCAAAAATACAACGAATAGCGAACTTCCTTTTCAAACATGGTTTCGATTTCGTAAACTATTAGAATTCGAACTACTTATTTGAATTGTCAGTCACAGTTGGTATTCGAAACGGTTGATTTTGATTAAAGAAAACACCGCATTCAGACGAGCCGGTTGGCGTGGTTGGTAGAACACTTGCCTTTCACGCCGAAGGTTGTGGGTTCGATTCCCACCCAGGACAGACATTTGTGTGCATGAACATGTCTGTTTGTCCTGAGTCTGGGTGTAATTATCTATATAAGTATGTATTTACAAAAAGAAAAGTAGTATATGTAGTATATCAGTTGTCTGGTTTCCATAGCACAAACTTTGTACAAGCTTAATTTGGGATCAGATGGCCGTGTGTGAAAAATGTCCCCGGATATTATTATTATTATTCCTACATAAAAACTATTTCTTAATTATTCGAATTTTGAAAATAAAACCCTTGTTGGTTTTATTTTCAAAATTCAAAATAGAAACCGTCAATTTTGATTTAAAAAAAAACACCGCATACCTACATAAAAACTATTACTTTATTATTCCAATTTTGAAAGTAAAACTCTAGCTAGTAACCGAAACTGTTGATTTAAAAAAAACTTATAATTACACCAGTCTGATAGTTGACTTATAAGAACGAAATTATGGGAAGTATTTTTAGGGTAAGCTAAAAATGAAACTGAAATTTTCGTACATTACTCGAAATTGTGAAATCGTTTGAAATCATACTCCAATTTCGAATCGCATCTGGACTTAACGATTGTACCCACCTGCTTCACAATAGCACGATCCAATTTTCGATTTTTGTTATTTTATCGCGATATTCATAAAATAATTAAGAAATCATCAATCAACTTATTTCTATTACATTTTATAGTTCAGTACAAGCGTATATACGATAAGCATATTTCCAAAAATTTTAAATTACTTTAACAATCACATTAAGACGCATGATTTAAATACATAAAACATTCATGATATTGCTATAAAAAAATTGAATCGAATGGTTGCTATTTGAGGAAATCTATAGACACTAAAATTTATATATAATAACTAGCTTAATAAGAATAACACGCAAAATGGTATTCGGGAAAGAGCTTGGAATAAGAACCAGATAACAAACTTTGTTGGTTATTAAATTAGTAACAGTTGTTCTCTGCTTTTGCGTATTGTGATAAGTTCGCCTCCGCTGGGACCAACTTTAATGTTCGCGAAACTTGTTTAGTTGCCTACCAACTCTATGTTAATTAATTTAGTATGAGTACATATATCAGATAATAGGGAACATTAAAAAAAATGGTATTATGCCAAATACTTGAAAACTCGCAAAATTTCTTCCAAATATAAATTCAGGAATTGAATTAGACGTTCCATCGAAATATTTATTATATTTTCAATATGATAGATTTGACCAATTTCTAATGCAAAAGGCTTTGAGCTTATTTCACCACGCTTGTCTATGAGGTTTACACATATGACGCATTTTCATCTGACACGTTCAATGCGATCTCCACTCGGATATTAAATAAAAAACGATGTAGATTTAGCAATAATTCAGATATTTATTAACGGTTGTTTTTTTTATTCATAAATATCTTAATTCAAAAAAATCATAATACAACTCGAATAATACTATACACATTTCAATAATCATTGTCCATGTCAGGACTAAATATCAATATTGAGAACTAAACTACAATACCACTGCTGTCAAAAAGTGGCATGACATTTATAACGTGTGTTTGACGTTTGAAGTCCACAGATAGGTTATAATTATAAGATATATTATTTAAAGAACATTGACACATAAGGATAAACGTAAAAACAGAACAACTTGAGAAGAGAATGAAAGAAAAATAAAATATATTTACCAAGAGTCAACTAACACACTAGAAATATACGAAGCAATTACAATAAATTACATTTAGTTGAATCGTATCCGACTGAACTCGTTACTTAGACCTGTTGCAAGTTTGCTAAAAGTTTTAACTTAAACAGTAAAAAAGTGTACTTTAAATCCTTTCTTCCAAATAATTCTAACTAAATCAGATCTGCAGTAGCTCTTTATTTTTGTTGCTTTTTAATGCTTAGATACTAATGACGTTGGTTCACCACCAAGGCAGGCAAGGGAGGCAGTGGGACAGTGGCTTGATTTCAGAACCCCTAATAAACTAACCACAGAACAAACGAGGTGGTCATAACATATAATAAGCAGAATAAGCGCATCACATGACAAATACATGTATGTTTTCAAATACTTTGTTTGTTTAGAGGTTTACCAAATGATAAAATTCGGCAATCTAAGATTAAAATCATCAACGTTAAAATTTAATAGTCGCTTAAAACCGGACAAGCACCACTGAATTTTCATGTGCTTAATTTGTGTTCATAATTCATCTCGTACTCGAAGGTGAAGGAAAAATTCGCGGGGAAATGCATGTGGCGGATGAAAATCTAGCCGCTTTGGAACAGCGCAGTGGTGTAAACTCCAGTTTTTTTTTCAAAAAGAAGAGTGGGTCTTATTCCATCAGTGGGACGTTTATTAAATTGCCTTACATACATCAGCCAATTAAATTGCCAATAGCGAACCTTTAAAGTTGTTCCTTCACATCACATAAATCGTAGGTCATAGGTCACTTTTGAACTATGCCGACAACAGTGATACCATTCGTAAACAAAAGGTATTATTTCTTGAATAGACCGGACCTTAATAGTCTATCAAGTGATATAGTTCAGATTTTATAAATATTAACTGTAATTCAGTACTACCAAAATTACACAAACGCTATTATACTTTTGTAATATGTTCGGAAATGTTCATGAAATATAACTTAACTTTTGAACATTTTTCTTTTGTACGTTTTGCTAATCATGTTTTTTTTTCTTCCTTTGTGTAAACAGGGACAAAACGTCAAAGTTTTGACAGTTGATCGAGTTCGACAAACAACTGTACTGTACTTAGGAGATTACTTATAAAACATTCGATGTTATGAATAAGTGTAATTACAGACACAAAAAAATGTTAGACAAACAACAAAAAAGAACTGTATCCATTTCGAGTATAAACTTTTAAATAATAATAATTAATATACCATTTTTCACATACGGCCATCTGATCCCAAATTAAGCTTGTACAGAGCTTGTACTATGGAAACCAGACAACTGATATACTACTTATTTTTGTTTTGTAAATACATACTTATATAAATAATTACACCCAGACTCAGGACAAACAGACATGTTCATGCGCATAACTCATACATCTGTCCTGGGTGAGAATCGAACCCATAACCTTCGGCGTGAAAGGCAAGCATCCACCAACCACAACCAGCTCGTCAAATAATTATTGATCAGATGTGTTTATACATGATACAATGATTGCCACTGTTTCTTTCAAAAAGATCTAAATGTATGTATGTTTTTGTGAATATTCATAATAATGTTGTAAATATGTTGTAATGTAACTGTGAGTATACTTACTTTATTAAACACGTCCCGAAGGAAGTCCCTGGCACCAAAATTGTTAATAGATCGGATAGCTCTTTTTAGCAGGATAAAAACAGTTTCAATATCTGCAGCGTTACCACTTACACTTTTCAAAAACGAAATTGAAAAGGAGTAAAGATAAACAAACCTTAGATTTACATATTTCATGCAATTTACTAATGATTCTGGTGTATTATGCACTACAAAATGTTCTTGATTAATTTACCTTCATTTATAATACAACACTACTCCACTTTACTAGTTATAACCACTTTAATGTAAATATCAAAGTTCCGATTACAACTTCGCTGACATTAAAACGCCATTTGCTCGCGAACCCAAAGGAAACATCATAGATTATTCAAGATCTCGACCAATGATATCGCGCCAATTCGATGTGAATGTTGTTTATTTATATTTACTCCTCTTGTGTTTGGAATATGGATGGAATGGATGGATGGATGGAATATATAGGTACATATATAACAGTGACACAAACGAACTATAAATATATTAAAAAATAATATGCTCAATTCAATTTAATAATCTATTTACTTTAAAAGATTATGATGAAGTCGCGAGCGAAAGTTAGTATGTTATAATTTCACGGTCATTGCTATGAAGATTCATAAAATCTTTATTTATTATGCTTAGTGGCGTAACTATAGGGTAGCGGGGCTGGCAAAAAACCACGGATCCCCGGATAGCCGACGTGGGCCTCTGGTCCTAGAGGCCGCGAGCTCACTAGTAGCCTAACATTTTAAACAAAATTTAGTAAAAATTATAAATTTTATTTTATTACTTAAAATCAATTAAAGTTAGACACAATTAAAGATCATATACAAATTCAAATAAATTATTAAGATTACAAGGCATTCATTAATTGTTTTGTCGCAGTACTTTAGTTTTGGACAGATTGGTTGTCGGGACGTCATAATATTGACAGCTGACATTTGCACTGTAATATTGATAGCATGGTCGTCAGGAGGACATCGTTATATTTACAGCTGACATTTGCACTTTAATATTGATAGTATGGTCATCAGGAGGACATCGTTATATTGACAGCTGACATTTGCACTGTAATATTGATAGCATGGTCGTCAGGAGGACATTGTTATATTTACAGCTGACATTTGCACTTTAATATTGATAGTATGGTCGTCAGGAGGACATCGTTATATTGACAGCTGACATTTGCAATGTAATATTGATAGTATGGTCATCAGGAGGAAATCGTTATATTGACAGCTGACATTTGCACTGTAATATTGATAGCATGGTCGTCAGGAGGACATCGTTATATTGACAGCTGACATTTGCACTGAATTATAAAGCAATATTAAGAATAATATTGAAAGCTTACAAATCAATGAAAATTAGACTCAAATAAAGACCATATACAAATTCAAATAAATTATTAAGATTTCAACGCATTCATTAAATTGCTTGTCTCGGTATTTTGTTGATGCGGATAAGCTAATGGTGTATTCTTTTTTTTTATGTGCGCCGGGATGGCAAATGACTCTACTTCACCTGATGGTAAGTGGTAGTAGTCCAAACGCGACGACGGCCAGTACAGTCGGGAAGTATGTTCTGTACTAGCCGTCACCGCCTTGCCGGCCCGCAAGATGCCTCTTCACGCCTCGTTTGAAGGAACCCGGGTTGTAAGAGGAGGGGAATACGTGAGCTGGTAAGGAATTCCATTTTTTGGTAGTGCGACATAGAAAAGAGTTGCCAAATTTCTTTGTGCGCGATGGAATTGATGTCACAGTTAGGCGGTGACATCGAGAATCAGCTCGCGTGGATTTAAGAAGGAAGGGGGAAGAAGGAATTAGAGAGAATAATTCCTCAGAGCACTCGCCGTGATACAGTCGATAGAAAGCGCTCATCTCTGCTATCTCGCGACGCAATTGTAAAGGTTCAAGGGTGTTTGTGACCTTTACGTCGCCAATAATGCGTACTGCACGTCGCTGCAACCGGTCCAAGGCCTCCGGTAGGTACTTAGCGGAGCCATCTCAAAGATGCGAGCAATATTCAACGCAAGACCGTACCTGTGTTTTGTATAACAGGCACAGTTGTTGTGGCGTGAAAAAACGCCGCACCTTGTTCAGAACTCCGAGTTTCCGTGAAGCTGTTTTTATAATAGCCTCGATGTAATCCCTTGGACTAAGGTCGCAGCGAACGTCCATCGCCAGCATGGCGATTTTGCTTTGTATCATCAGCGGTGTGCTACAGAGGGAGGGAAGAGGGGAAAATGGTGACTTTTTCGCTGTGAGAGCGCATACCTGTGTTTTCTTGGCATTAAACTCAACAAGATTATCAGAACCCCATTTGGCGATGAGCTCTAACGTCCTATCGAGTTTAATGACAAGATTCTCCCGCCTCTCCTCAGTTTCCGCCCGCCCAGCCACTGCGCGTCCGTGGTATCCACCATGCACTGTACTATCATCTGCGTAGCAATGTATGTTCCCAAGGGAGAGCATATCATTGATATGCAAAAGAAAGAGTGTGGGAGATAGCACAGATCCCTGGGGGACCCCAGCATTCACTACATAGAATTGTGAAGCGCAACCATCTACTAAAACACGAAGGCTACGCTTGTGTAGGAAGCTGACAATCCAGGTGCATAGCTGAGCAGGCAGACCATATGCCGGTAGCTTGGAGAGAAGACTTCTGTGCCAGACCCTGTCGAAAGCCTTGGAGATATCGAGGCTGACAGCCAACGATTCTCCATGCTTGTCGATAGCTTCACCCCAGAGGTGTGTTATGTACGCTAGGAGATCACCTGTGGACCGTTTTGGTCGAAACCCGTACTGACGATCATTAATTAGACAGTGATCTTCTAGGTAATGGATCAGTTGGTTGTTTAGAATCCGTTCCATCACCTTACAAAGTACTGAGGTGGTAGCTATTGGCCGATAATTTGCCGGGTCAGACCGATCCCCTTTTTTGGGAACCGCTTGCACATTAGCTCTTCTCCAAGCCTCCGGCACACATCCCGAAGAGAGAGAAAGTTGGAACAGGCGCGTTAACACAGGAGACAGCTCCGCCGCGCACTTCTTCAGCACTATGGCTGGTATTCCATCGGGACCGCTAGCTTTCAGTATATCAAGTGATTGCAGCTTCGCACGCACATCACGTTGCCTGATTTTGATGTCAGGCATCGTGTGGCCAGATGAAGGTATTGTTGGTGGCAGCGCACTACAATCATCGATCACGGAGTTGTCGGCAAAGAGTTTAGCCAGGAGATCGGCTTTCTCCTGCGGACTGTGAGCTAGCGATCCGTCCGGATTTCTGAGCGGTGGCAGCGAAGGTTGGCAGAAATTGTTTTGCACAGACTTGGTCAGACGCCAGAAGCTACGGGAGCCCCTAGGATGCGAAATAAGGTCATGACCAATCTGTACAATACGCTGTGCATCCGCTCTCGTGTATGCCTTCCTACAGGACTTGGAATTTTTATTGTAGTTTGCTTTCAGTGAGTCAATGTTAGATGCCCCGCTAACGCAGCCGTTGATCCACGCGCAATATGCCGCCTGCTTAGATAATACAGCGTCGGCACATTCACGAGTGAACCAACGGTTACGTGTACCCCTAATGATGAGATCTGAGCTAGGAATGTAGTATTCCATTCCTAACATGATCTCATCAGCAACAGCAGTGGCACTAGCTGTCGGGTCATTCCCACTGAAGCAACGTTCCTTCCAAGGGACAGACGCATAGTAATCGCGCATACCGTCCCAATCTGCCGACTTATAGTGCCAAACACGACGTTTGCATACCGCTGATGGCGGCAGCTTGGCCTGTGGCACTTTGGTAGATATAAGGCCGTGATCCGAAGAACCAAGTGGAGCTTGAACCACAACCTGATATTCCACCGGGTGAGAAGTCAGCAGAAGATCCAGTAGAGAAGGCGCTTGCCCATCAATGTCTGGGTTCCTGGTGGGCTGATCAACCAGTTGGGTCAAGTCATGTCATGAGAGCAAAAGCATGAGCAGTTCTTCCAGCATGGTCAGTTTTGAGGGATTTCAACCATGATTCATGGTGAGCATTAAAATCCCCCAAAAACACCAATTCCGCGTTAGGAAACTGCTCTTGCGCAGCATCTGCCACCCGACTAAGATGGTCAAATAATCGGCTTGTCTCCAAGTCACCATTGTGGGATCTGTAGAGGGACACGTAGGCTCGACTCTGATGAACCAGGTCCACACGTACCACCAACATGGAGAAGGAGGGGTCCTCCAAGCAGCGCAATCGGTGACAACAAACATCCGCCCTGACGAACAAGCATACTGCGGCTTTCGCTTTAAAACATTCTTCAAGCATGTAGCCGGGATAGTTAAGGTAGCTGGTGTCGGCAGGGCGGATTATTTGCGTCTTCGTGAGAAACAACATTGCTGGCCGTGCTGTCTCGAGATGGTGGTGGACAGCGTTGAGGTTAGCGTGGAGTCCTCGGATGTTAGAGAACTCGACCTCAAACAGCGTGGGTATGGTGGGGGTGTGCACCGCTAAACGACCGTTATTTCTTAGTTGCGCTACCATTTCGGCAAATAAGGAAAAACGTGAAGCGAGCGACGTGTTGCCACGATAGGGGTGGGCAAAGTATGGAGACGTGTCTCCCCAAATGGTTGCCAAAAGGGAAAATATACTGATCCGCCGGACGGAAGGGCCCCCGAACCCCCCCGGAAGTGGCCGCCGGGACCCCACCTTCCGGTCACCAACCGGCACGACGGTCCACCCCGAGATTATGTGTGACCTGGTGGGGCAGCCTTGCGAGCTGGTTAGGCACGCTCGGGCCCCTGTACTATGCCATGGGCGGCCAGCGGAACAGCCGTTTCTTCAGGTCTCCCTGTCCGGCAGGTCAATACAGTTTCCCCCGGCATTGGTTCAACAGCCGTCTCCACTGGACCAACAACCATCGCGGCAATACTCGCTCGGGCACAGGCTGTACGCTGGCTGACCTCGAAACGCGGCTGCAAGCCACTTCACGAATTTTTCACCATGCGTACGATGGTAACAAGCCAGGCGGATGTTAGCATCCTACCACCAGATGAGCAGATGGTCGCTCAGATATCCCTTAGTCACCTCTTATCACCCACCCATGGGAAAGAGAGGGGCAGTGAAATGTATTCTTTCTCCGTCACTGCACGGATACTGTCTATTGAAAATTCTGTCTATTGAAAATTCAATGGCTCGATCTTTAAACTTTTATAATCTTATTGACACTTGCGGAACAGAAATGCACTTTATTCATAAATATCTTGTTAATATTAAATTGTTATTTTATTAAAATTATGTTACATGTATGCTTTAGAAAATTAAAGATACTTTACTAAAATGCACACAATATTAGTTTAAAAATTGTATTTTTTCGTGGTGATTTTTACTGGGAGGGGCTCTGTAAGGCCTCCCAGTAAAAATATTATCATATCATATTTACAATGAATTTGTCACGGACCTCAGATGGTATATTTACGCCCCTAGTTATGCTGTTGTAATGATCGTGAAAAACATTCGAATTCCTTTATTTTTTTAACTATATTATATTTTTTAAGTTAATTTATCTACAAGATGTTCGATAAAACCAGTACAAGCTTATATCCAACATGCCATAACCTTTGCTCTTTGAGAAGTTGTTTCATTTTTGTTCGATAGTTTTTGTCCTTATATCCACCTGGGGACGCGTGGACGCGTTACAAACTTTACGGATTTATTTTTTGCTGTACAACACTAAACTTTGCACAAAAGAAAAACATAAAAAAATCAGTCCTATTTTTATATTGCATTCTATTATTAACTAAATTATCGTCGCATAAACACCTTTGGAAATTTATTTTATTAGTTTTAGTACAGACTTCATGAATTTCTGATTAGACAAAAGGTTTATTCATAGAGAACAATTAAATAAATATAGTGCACAGTTAATGTGTGCGGATTCACAAGAGTTATGGCGCAGTAGCAATAGATTTAGGTACGTGTTTTCCGAGGTACAAGATTGTACTTCAACTTACAGACTCCGGTCCGCTACTGAGAATTTTTCGATACAAATAAAAACCCAATTTTATCGACCCCGCCTGGGTTCTCCTCACGACATCAGGATAATCGGCCTTAAAACGAGACTACCACTAGACTAACGAGGCCTTCAACGTTTATATATATTAAAATATAATGTTGACTTTGGTTTTACGAACACAATTACTATCACATGCTTTCACATTTTGTCGATAACTTTTCAATCAATTTGGCTTACATTATCTGTAAACAAGACTTAAAGGTAAAAGAAATATTTTTTCTTTTATATTGAAGTATAATATTTTTGCTTAGTGATTTTGTATGATATAGACGGTGACGTAACATAATGAAAAATAAATATCTCTGCCTACGTGAAGTAAATTTATTTATTCTGTATTTTAATGTTTAATTTTACTTCTCCAATGAAATAATAAACAAGTAGGTATACTTAATAATATATAAATGTGATTAACTTTTATTTTAAAACTTACTTTGTTACGCTGAACTTATATATGTTATAGATGTTATTAAAATAATATTTAAAATTGCTTATAAACTACTGAGAATAGCACCATTAAATTTGCATACGGCTCCTTTTACACAATAGGGTAACACTTAGGAAAGCTACCTGCTATTAGAATAAAGGGGATAAAAGTTTGTATAAAAATCCTTCATTTTTACAGAAATAGCTTTGGAAATTGATATTTAGCAATTCTGAATTATGAAGCGAGCGAAGTCACGGTTAAAGCGCTAGTATTTTATAAATTAATAAATCCTGTGACTGCTTCACTCAAAAAGCTTAAGAATACGGTGAATAAAAATTATTTAAATTTTTAAATATCACTATGTTATGAAATCCTCAAAGTAAAATTTCGTGTTAGTTAAACTGGATTGACAAATCTCAGGTGCATGATTTTTTCACCTCGAATATTACCATAACGTAAGATCATAGTGACAGGTAATTCAATAATTTTATTGCAAATTATTTTTTTATTTGTTAGTTAGATTATTTTGAATTTATTTATATATATATATAATAAGTCTAAATAAAACGAAATTCAAATCATAACAACAATAAAAAAAAGTCAAACCAAAAACGTCAAATCTCTTACGTCAAATGAGAAACAACTAGCCTCAAGTACCTTTTTTACATTAAAATTCTTTAAATATAATTCAATTATCAATTTAAAATGTCGGAAAATGGGCACGAACATGCGTAAAAAGACCCAAGTATCATTTGTTATTAGAGACGAGGAGGAGAGGAGGCATAAAAATGGCGTTAGTTCATTACAATTGGATCCAATACAGGGCAGATTGTATTCAGCCGGCAGAGATGGGATTATACGAGTTTGGCACACTGGTGGTGGTTCACAGGACAGGTACATCCAAAGCATGGAACATCACACAGATTGGGTCAACGATATCGTCTTATGTTGCGGCGGAAAAAACCTTATAAGTGCATCTTCCGATACAACTGTGAAAGTATGGAATGCACCTAAAGGTTTCTGCATGTCGACATTACGTACTCATAAAGACTACGTGCGAACATTGGCTTACGCCAAAGACAAGGAGCAAGTAGCTAGTGCCGGTTTAGACCGCGCGATTTTCCTATGGGACGTTAATACCTTGACTGCTTTAACTGCTAGTAACAACACCGTAACGACTTCCAGTTTGGTTGGTAACAAAGAATCAATATACAGTCTGGCTATGAACCCACCAGGCACTATTCTAGTTAGTGGTTCAACAGAAAAGGTCCTTCGAGTTTGGGATCCTAGAAATTGTTCTCGTCTTATGAAATTAAAAGGCCATTCGGACAATGTAAAAGCATTAGTTGTTAGTAGAGATGGCTCTCAATGTGTATCTGGGAGTTCTGACGGTACTATAAAGCTGTGGTTGTTATCTCAGCAGAGATGTGTGTCAACAATACGTGTACATTCCGAAGCAGTTTGGGCACTTTTAGCCACTGAAAATTTCACCCATATTATTTCTGGAGGAAGAGACCGTCTAGTCATTATAACAGAGTTAAGGAATCCAGACACATTTATGATTGTTTGTGAAGAGACTGCACCCATTCTTAAATTATGTTTCACTGCTGATCAATCTGGTGTATGGGTAGCTACATCTGACTCTGATATTCGATGTTGGAAGCTGCCACCACTTAATTCATTAAACTCAGATATGTATAACCAAAATAATTACAATACAAACAATGTATATCAAACGCAACCTCTACATAATATTGCTGGCGGAAAGGCCATTAAACATTACACAGTTCTAAATGACAAACGCCACATATTAACAAAAGATACAACAAACAATGTTGTCTTATATGATGTTTTAAAAGCAAGTAAAGTTGAAGATTTAGGTGAAATTGATTATGAGGAGGAACTTAAAAAACATTTTAAAATGGTGTATGTACCAAACTGGTTTAATGTAGATTTAAAAACAGGGATGTTGACGATACATTTAGGTCAAGACGAGACAGACTGTTTTAGTGCTTGGGTAAGTGCTAAAGAAGCTGGTTTGACAACAGAAAATGATCAAAAAGTTAACTTTGGGGCATTGTTGTTACAAGCCTTGTTGGAACACTGGAATCATCCAAATAGGGTTAACGAAGCTGGTCAGAAGGTGATAGGAAATAATTTCTTCAGTGTTCCCCTACACACACCTCTTATATTTAGTGAAGTGGGTGGCAGAACTCTTTATAGGCTACAGGTTTGTATTACATGATTTATCATAAATCTCATATTAAATTTCTAATAGATTGATGTCACTGAAACATTTCTATTCAATTTAGCAACAATAACACCCATGTTTTATGTATATTTTTAATTGAATTAAAAAAACTTCTTTGGATAGAAAGAATAGCTTAATAATATACAAGCTTATTTCCTGCTAGCAAACAAATAAAATA